>NC_057864.1:483221116-483261515 GCF_019393635.1 Dromiciops gliroides | reverse complement strand
TAGCTGCCCCCTGAATGTCATTTCTGAAATTTATCTTTTCCTTCCTCATTTAATCAGGAGATTAAGTATCTTACTGAGGAATTTTAATGAGTCTGCTCTTAAGCAATAATTAAAGCTGCTTCTGCACAAGAGGTTTAAATCTTTACAAATGTCATCTGAAATCCAGTTTTCTCTTTCAGCAGCACCCACACCTCATCTATGGTATGAAATTATGAAGTGGCTTTTTCTCATTTATACATTTATAAATCACAAGGTGAAGCCAAAGCCTGACATGCATATATAATTAATTCTTAAATCAAAGTTGCTGACACATTCTAAGAGCAGAGACACTACTGAATTTCTAATAGTGAACATGTTGAGATCGCATCAACACTTTTAAATGCTTCTTGGTTACTCACCCTTAACTGTGTATTTTCTATGGCACGTTTGTTAGAAGGGTCTTGTTTGGTCAAAGGGGGCTGTGGGAGGGAGATAAAATTTGTTAATTGAAAAAATAAAAAGATTTTATTTGTCAAAAATTTAAAAGAAAGAATGTGAGAGATGCCACGGCATGGGAAAAAAAGTAGTTGTCAGAAGGGAAGCCTGAGGAGAAAAGGAAACATGACTGACCTGAGACCTCCTTTGAATGGAGGTTTGGAGAGGAATCACCTGATCAAAAAGAGAATCCACAGGGGTGGATGGCACTTCCTATATGAGAAATCCAAGGCAGAATCCAAGAGTGGAATAAACTTCAAGGGTGAAGAGGTTTCAGGGGAACTGTAGAGAAAGACTAGGGAGAGTCAGGAGTGCAGCCTAGAGAAGAATAAAGGCAATAGTGGATAGAGTGCTGGGCTTGGGGGTCAGGAAGACCTGAGTTCAAATCCTGTCTCACACATATAATAGCTGTGTGACCTTGGACAAGTCACTTAACTCAACCTCAGTTTCCTCACCTGTAAAATGGGGATAACAACAGAACCTACCTCCCAGGGTTGTGCGAATTAAATGAGATCATACTTGTAAAGTGCTTAACACAGTGCCTGGAACATACCAGGTGTTTAATAAATGGGAAGAAGGGAAGGGAAGGAAGTGTTCCGTCTGATAGCCAGTGACAAGTGGGGAATGACAGCAATATGCTCAATCTCAATGTCAACAAAGCAGTAGAGGCAATGCCAGGGAGGGAATATGACATTAGATCCCGAAGCATTCATAGCTTTATAGTCCTGGGATTAAAGACTCTGAGCTGGGGAAGGGGCCTCAGACACCATCCAGTCCAATGGCCCCATTTTAGAGAGGACTTGACTGAGTCAGAATAAAAGCTTCTCTCAGTGGCCAAGGTGGCATTAGACTTGGGGTCTACTGACTGCCAGCATAATGTCCTCTCTGACACCACAGCTATGCCAAAAACATAATGGTGATGACCGATAATCACTTACAGATGTTATCTGGGTTTCACTACCACCTTGTAATGTCCTGTTATCCCCTTTTATAGATGAGGACACTGAGGCTCATAGGTTCTGTGACTTGCCCACGGTCACACAGTATCAGAGGTCCAGCAGTTGGTCCATGATTCCTCACTCCCCCTCAAAGGAGAAGTGATGGAGTAGATAATTTTAACTGGTGGGATGTCAATGGTGCACAGTGGAAGCACAAAGCCAATATGTGCCCAGGGAAATGGTTTTCTACTGGGGGTAAACAACACCTATACCCTGACAAGTAAATATGAGTAATTTCAGAGTGGGTGGGTGGGGGACAACAACACCAACACTGAGGAAATCAGGGGAGGTCTGCTGACTTTTGAGGAAGCCACAGGTGGGCCCCCAATCTCTAGGGATCCACAATCCTTCAGCTTCCTGGGGTTCCTTGTGGCCGGCTCTTCTCTTTGATCCTTGCCCTCCTCCAGCCCAGCTCTTCAATCTTCTTGATTTTCCCCTCCTCCAATAGAATGTAAGCTACCTGAGGGCAGCACTTTCATTTTTGTCTTTGTATTTCTAGCCTCTAGAATCTACCTGTTCTTCTTGTTCCAATGGAGCAGAGGATGATGACCTCCCATGGGCAGTGGGTCAAGTGTTTCCTGTTCTTCAGGGCTAAGGGCATGAATTGTATGTCTCTATCTCTAAGGCAGAGAAAGGATGAAGCGAGTTGCTTTTTATAGATATATGTGCACCCGGGCTCCATGAAAGGCCTCTACAAGCCCTCCTGGCTAGCTTGGAGGTCACTCTGGGTTCTCCAAAGCTATGCCAGTCGGACATTCACTCTGGTAGATCCTATGAAGCTGAGCCTGTGACAGACCGAACGGGTGTCCATTTTCCAGCTTAGCTCAGCTCAGAGAGACAGTGGAGAGCAGTGGATAGAATGCTGGGCTTTGGTTGGGGAGACCTGTATTCAAATCCCAGGCTAGATACTTACTATATGTGTGACAGTGGGCTTATCATTTAAAATTCCATGGCTCTGTAAAATGGAAGAGGGGTGGAGCTGAACTTGGGTACCCCTATAGCTCTAAACCTGGGGACTGGCTTCTCTACTCTGATAGAGGCAGTTGGGATCTGAGTCTGAGCAGGGATCATAGATTTAGCTGCCAAGGATCTCAGATGCCACCTGGCCCTATCCCTTCATTTTACAGTAGAGGAAACTGAGGCCCAGGAGAAAGGAAATGACTTGCCCAAGGTCACAGAGGGAGTAAGTAGGAGAGCCAGGATCTGAACCTAGCTCCTGCAATTCCAAAGCCAATCTGTTCTCCACTGTGCCAGCTGAGGAGAGAGATTGTACCAAAGGAACCTGGAAGGAAGTGGCTATGAGAATGAGAAAATGTGGTTAAAACTCTTTGTAGGGGGGGAGGTAGGTGGTGCAGTGGATAAAGCACCGGCCCTGAATTCAGTAGGTCCTGAGTTCAAATCTGGCCTCAGATACTTGATACTTACTAGCTGTGTGACCCTGGGCAAGTCACTTAACCCCCATTGTCCCGCCAAAAAAAAACAAGAAAAAAAACACACCACAAAAAACCAACTCTTTGGGAATCCTTATCATTATACAACCAACAACAAGAAGAAGTTGTTGCTCAGGCAAAGGGCCTTGTGAACCCTAAACCTTTACGCAAATACTAGCTAATAATAATACATCAGACTCTAAGAAAAGCACTGTGAACTCTAAATCGCTCTATAGATGTTGGCTGTTATGGCTGAGTGGCTGATGCCGTTCTGAATGGAGGGAGGGAGCCCCCTTCTCTAGGGGAAGTCTGGGGTCCAGAAAGTCAGGAAATAAGCATCCCTCAGAGCCCTGGTCTCTGATAGAAGGCCAGGAGCCAGTCTGCTAAAAAGCCCAGAGTGGTGACCCTCTTTTCCTGAAGCTGGAGCTGGCTCTGGGGTGATACTAGGAAGATTAGCACGCCTTTAGCAGGCTATGGAATAATTGGCTCCCTAGGGCTCAGAATGGGGACCTATTTCCAGAGTTGGGAACGGCAATTAATCAGCTAATTAGCCTTTCAAAGGGGAGCACTAACTCTGAAGTTCTCAGATGCAAGCCTGGCCAGGTGTTTTCACAAAAGCTTACCCCAAACCTGCCCTTCTCCAGCTTCTGCCTCCTGTTCTTCCTTTGCTCCTGGCTTTCCCTCCCTTCCCCCCTTTCCCTGACCCCACCTCTCTCCTCTTCTAAGCCCTCCCTTGTGAAGGAAAGCTTCATGCCCTTTCATTCATGAGCTTAATAAATTCTTCTTTCCCCAACATGGCATTTCTTTCCCCCATCTTCCTGTGCTCTCCTTTCTTTCCCCCCTTTCCCCATTTCCTGTAACTGTCCAGACCATGAGTGATGACTATATTTGATATGTATTGATATTTACCATATTAGACATGAAAACATATCAGTATTGTCAAAAGAGCTTTGACCTTGCAGACCCCTTGAAAAGGTCTTGGGGAGCCCCAGGAACTTCCTGGCCGCACTTTTAGAACCACTGATGTACACTCTTCTTTCAAGAAGTTTGATGGTGAAAGGGAAGTAAGAAACGAGAGATCAGTTAAGGGAAGGCCAGAGGGAAGGATGTCTTGTCCTCTTTTGTAAGTAACTATAGGAAAGACCTTGGCTGGAGAGCACAACACAAGAAAACAGTGATGGATTTGGGGTCAAAGGAGGGGGTCCAACTCAGACTCTGCCACTTCCTTCCTGTGTGACTCTGGGCAAAACTCCCACCTTCTCTGAGATTCCATTTTCTCTCTTATAAAATGAGGAGGTTGGACAAGATGACTTCAAATGTTGCTTCCAGCTTCAGACCTATCATCTCATGCTTTGAGGCAACAGAAGGAGCCGGAGAGACTGAGGATGACAGAGCGGAGGAGAGGGGGGCGGGGAGGAGGTTGAAAGTGCTCCTGGAGGTATGAAATTTTAGAGGTGGAGAAGCCATCTCTTCCTCTGAGATTAGAGGGAAGGATGGGAGGAGGGGTGGGGACGCTGAGAGATTCAGAGGAATCAGAGAGGTCAGAGTTCATGTTATACAGCCTCTCACAGTAATGTGGGTGTGGTTCTGTCCTGGGGATCATAGACTCGGAGCTAGAAGATACCTCAAAGGTCAAGTCCAAGCCCCTCATTTTGCAGATTTACAAGGAAACAACAGGGCCATGATATGAACAAATAAAAAACCATCTGCTCTGTTTTCAAATGCCTTCCCAAGCTGGCTTCTTCTGCCTCTGCAGTCTCCCTGCACTTGACATTCCCACGTGCACCTTGCAGCAGTGCCGGGCCGCTGGCCTCCCACAAGGCCATCCATCTCCCTGTTCTGGGGGATTTCCCAGGATTTTCCTATGCCTGCGCTTCCCTCCTTCCAGATCTCTACCCCCTGAATTCCTTTAAGTTTCAGCTAAAATCAAACATTCTGCAAGAAGTCGGCCCTACTTCCCTCTGACACTGCCCCTGCCTGATTGATCCTGTCTGTCTCTTGTTTGTACAGAGCTGCTACATGGTATGACCCCCATTAGACAGGAGAGCATGGGCTGTTTTGTTTGACTTTTTTTGCATCCTGGTACTAGTTCATTTAGTAAGTATTTAAAGATGCTAGTTGGCTGACTGACTGACTCTTCCAAGGTTACATGGGCATTGGTGGCAATGGCAGGATTCAAACCCAGGTCCTCAGATGCTGGATCCTGAGCCCTCTCTTCCCCTGTACCTCTGCCTGCCTCTCAAGGGAAGGGGATGCATGTGGGATGGCTGCAGAGACCAAAGCAGACTCGGAACAGCCTTGTAGGGAGCCCAGCAGAGCCAACAAGAGAGGGAATTAGTGTCCTGTTCTTTTAAAAGCAGGTCAGAGGTCAGACAACCATGGAGTTATAGAACATTAGATGTGGAAGGGACTTTGTGACATCTAGTCCCCTCCCCTTCTTTTACTGATGGGGAAATGGAGGTGAAATGTTGGAATTTTCTACTTCTCGCTTTAAGAAGCCCTGCCCAGTGACGGAATACAGCTTGGATGGGTGGACAACAGTGAGAAGGAAAACTCTCCCATGGCAAACTGAACCCCAGCAGTTGGGGGATTTTTCCACTGAGTCTACCTCCACAGAGGAAGGAATTCAAGAAGATTATTCAGAGGAATTCTTTGGGTGCTTAGAATAGAATAACAGAATTTGACACCTCCTGCCTTTACAGGTGACTGACTGTACCCTGATCACTCCCTTCCTTAATCTGGTTCTCACCAGGGCCATTCAAGGCTCTCTATCATCTGGCTCCTACCTACCTTTCCCGGTTTGTGGCTCAACCCAAACTGAATGAATTATTAGCTGTTTGCCGATCTTATCCTATACTCTCCTGTCTCCGTGCATCTGTATAGGGCACCTCCAGATGCTTGGGACACATTCCCTCTTTATTTACATCCAGTGAAAAATGTTTCTCTTCCTTCAAGGAAGGGACCCCTTTCTCCAAGAAGCCTTGTCTTATCCCTGCAATGGGAAGCTATCTGTCTGCCCCTCCCTAAGCTTCTCCCTGTTCTCTTCCATGTAGTGGAATGTGGAGACACCTAAGTGACCAGGGTTGGAATCCTGTCTCCACCACTTACTATTCTTTGTGATTTGGGGCAACCTCAGTTTTTCCATCTGGAAAATGAGTAGGCTTGACTGGGATGATCAGTCAGGTCCCATCTTCTTTGGGCCCTATCACCACTTGCATCAGTTAATTTGGGATATTCCATATTTTGGGGGGGATATACCTCATTTGACTGGCTCTGTGGGGGCTCCAGAGGGCAAAATTATGTCTGATGCCTGGCAGGTAAGGGAAGAAAGGGTTTGGCTCAGAATAAGAACGAGTTTCCTGACAAAAGATTCAGAAGTGGGGAGGAGGGTGTCACAAAGAAAAGGGAATTTTGTTGCTACCTCCATAAATTAAATATATGCTTTAAACTGTCAGTTTCATACACCAACTTCTTTTTTGTTCTTTATATATTGGGAAATTCTTATTTATTGGTGGTCATTAAGTTTATTTTTAAAAAGAACCATTAAAAAATGATCCTCCCGATAATTGAGGAAGATCCAGCAGTAAAAGAGGTAATCTTCCTTGTCATTGGAGGCTTTTAAAAGAGTTGTAGAGATTGCTGTAGGCTGGAGAGGGAGGGAGCAGGTGGGAATTCTTTCTCGTGTGTGGTTTTCAAGGTCCCTCTCAGGTAATAGACTGCACCATAGCTACATTTTAACCAGATGATTCAGTCTAATGGACCTCAATGGTAGGAATTCCAGATACGGCGACGGGATAATAAGGAAGATATTTTGGGTCCCTCAAACCACACCGCAGATGGCTGCTCTACAGCCCCGATCTGTGCACAGGCCACTCTGTTGAGCTGACTGGCACCCTCAGATGGTCATTGTACCACTTGCCCTCCTTCTTCTCCCCCTCACGGACTCTCTGGTCTGGCCGGCAACTCCAGCCTCCCGGCATCCTCTCTGGGGCCATGCAGGGTCAGGGTCAGAAATCAAGCATCTCCAATGGCCTCACCCTTCCTGGCTGTTGGTCTCCCAGACGTCGTCCCCACCCTGGTGTGTTCTAGAGAATCCTAGGTCCTAGACTATCCTCTTTGTCCCCAAAGGAATCTAGTGCCCCCTGGTGGAGTCATGTTGAGTATCTTGTAGCCCAAATGATTATTAGGGAAGAATGTTTCAGTGGGGGAAGAATAGATCATATGATTATCAACAGATCATAGATTGAGGGCTGAAAGTGGCCTTGGGGGTCATCGACTCAAAACTGGAAAAAACCTTAGAAGACCTCCATTCTAATCTCCTCATTTTATGGGTATCAAAATGGTGAATGGGTGGAGTGCCTAGCTTGGAGTTAGGAAGACTCATCTCCCTGAACTCAAATTCGACCTCAGACACTTACTAGCTGTGTGACCCTGGGCAAGTCACTTAACCCCAATTGCCTCATCCCCTCCCCCCAAAAAAGCATATTAAATGTTAGTAAAGAGAGAGAACACATTGCTCCGAATTAGAGTTCAAAAGCCCACATACCTAGATAGAAAAGAGAAAGAGTGGGGGCCACATGGCTGCCTCCTCCAGCCTCCCAGGCCCAGCATAAAATCCCAGGATGGGAAAAGAGCAGGGGAAAGAGAGTGACCCCCCACCTTGCCCCAAGGGTTTTTATCCTCTCTCAGGTACAGGTGGGTCATTGCACATTGATCTAAGCTAATTGGCCAGTTCGTTGATCGACATGACTTGGGGGGGTCACCTAGGTGAGTTAACTTCCTTTAGGTAATCAGAAAGGTCAATCTATATTTCCTTTGCAATTCTACTGACTCTGGGCTGGCCTTAAAAGAGGTTAGGCAAAGATCCCTAGAGTGGGGGGCCCTCTGGGTCCCCCAGAAACCCATTATTTTCTCACAGGATCCAATGAGACAATATTTGTAAAGCACTTAGCACAGTGCCTGGCATATAGTAGGGACTATTCAAGTGCTCTCTCTGTTTACAGATGAAGAAACTGATGCCCAAAGAAGTTAAATGACTTAGGAACCTGGGCCCATACATTTGTACCTGGAAGGAACCTCAGATGCCATTTAGCCAACCCTATGTTGCAGATGGGGAGACTGAGACCAAGAGAGACTGACTTGCCCAGGGTCACACAGGCAAGGGGTGGGGGGCAGTGCGGTCTATTTTCACCCTCAAAGCCTCTCTGTCACACTCCTAGGTGGGAGGTGGGTGTAGGGGTCAGCCTCTGGGCACAATTTTATCGGCATAAAGAGAACAGGATTGGGGGCAGCTAGGGGACGCCATGGAAAAAGCACCAGCCCTGGATTCAGGAGGACCTGAGTTCAAATTCGACCTCAGACACTTGACACTTACTAGCTGTGTGACCCTGGGCAAGTCACTTAACCCTCATTGCCTCACCAAAAGAGAGAGAGAGAGAGACAGAGGGAGAGAGAACAGGATGGGAAGACTGGTGAAAGAGAACAGGGCTCCTCCAAATTCAATGCAATTCAATCGAGCACTTATTAAGTTCCTGTTATCTACCAGGTGCTAGGACCACAAAGACAGCACATAGAATAGTTCCTACTCTACTGGAGTTGACTATCTGCTGGGGGGCAGACAGGTACACAGATACAAGGTAGTTAGGAAGGAGAACTAACAAATCTGGAAAGAATTTTCAACCCTTTGCCCTCCCAGCCTCTAAAGTGTTTCCAGATAGGAAAAGTCACTTTTCATGCCTAGTCCATACTCATCCCTCCCATGGGTTAGTCTGTTCTTTCATCAGATGCCATCAGCACACACCCTTTATACCATAGCCATGGCACATTCCCCAAGCCAAGTTCAAGTGTGTTTAAAAATGACATGCTGGAAAAAAAAAAATGACATGCTGTAATTGTGTCACAGCTGCTGGCCTGATGGGGTGGGGTGAGGGGTAGAGGTCAGATCTCTTCCAAGCACTACTTCAAGAGAGGGGGAAGGAGAAAGCTTTTCTCCTTTTCTTCCAAAATAAAGTGAAAGAACAGAAAAATCAAGCCCCGAGGCTGGTGGTACAGAGGAAGGAATGCTAACTTTGAGGCTGGAAGACCTGGGTTCAAATCTTGTCTCTCATGTTTTTTACCAATGTGGCCTTGGGCAAATTGCTTATACTCTCTGGGCCTCAGTTTCCTCAAGTGTAAAATGAGAGGGGGTGGACTAGGTATGTTCTGAGGTTCCTTTCAGCTCTAGAGCTATGAAAATATACCTGAAATGGGGAAGGGGGCTTAAAGTATTTTTTAATAAACATAACTTTTGTATCAGAAGAATAGGGATTGTTTTTCTTTTCTCCACAATCTATTTTATTCATCAGCTCTGGCAGGCCTTGTCAGATTAGGAGTGGGGGATGAAGGACATTTCCCTGTTTCTTGAATGTCTATTACAGTCAGAAATGCTGTTTGAGGTTACTGAGATTAGGAACCCTCCCATAGATCAGTGGGCCCTTGAAGCATGTGAACAACTAAAATATCTTGGGGTCACCAACTGAGTGGCCTCCTTTCAACCAGAAATGTTGGCATCAGTTTGGAGGCAGTGGGGTATCATGGATACTGCTCTGGAAATGAGACCCGGATTCTAGTCCCAGCTCTCAGTAGCTACAATGGTGAATTATGGGACACAAATAGTCATGTTGATATGCTTTCATTTGTGGCAGGATTCAGCATCTGAGGACCTTGCTTTGAATCCTAGTTTTGCTACTACTGCCTATATAACCTTGCACAGGTTTGTATGCACAGTTCAAAGCTTTCCACTGAGGGACTGATAAACTGTGATAAACATATTAATATGTCAAGATGCAGACTTCTAGAATTCCCCAAATTCCTAAATGGGTGGGCAGTATTCCATTTCCTTTTGGGAATTTCTGTAATTCTAGGATAAGTCTGAATCATAAAAGATGAAGAAATTTATCCAAGGGACAGCTAGGTGGCGCAGTGGATGGAACACCTGCCCTGGATTCAGGAGGACCTGAGTTCAAATTCGGCCTCAAACACTTGACACTTCCTAGCTGTGTGACCCTGGGCAAGTCACTTAACCCTCATTGCCCCACAAAACAAACAAAAAGAAAGAAATAAAGAAAGAAAGAAAGAAAGAAAGAAAGAAAGAAAGAAAGAAAGAAAGAAAGAAAGAAAGAAAGAAAGAAAGAAAGAAAAAAGAAAAAGAAATTTATCCAAGATGAAGATAAATGTGCTTCCATGATCCTCAATTGCTGTACAAAGTTATTTCCATGGTCACATTTTTTTTTCTGAAATTCTTTCTGATCTTTTAAAGATAAAGAATATTTCACTATCAACCTAACCACCACTACCAAAGACAAATAATCACATCTTATAATGGAAAGGGTACTGAATTTAGAGTCCCAGGATTTGGGTTCAAATCCAACCTCTACCACTTATTACCTGTGTGTCCTTGGGCAAATCACTTCTCCTCCCTGGGCCTCAGTGTCCCCATCTGTAAACTGAGTGGATTGGACTAGATGTCTTCTGAGCTTCCTTCCAGATCTTGATTTAGAATCTTGTGATTCTAATTCCATAATCACACAAAATAAGAAATATAATCTTACCTAAAACCCTTAGCATTTAATGAAGTAAAAGCAAATGAATCAACATGCTTTGGGTATTTCTTGCCGTAGCTATCTGAAGTTCTGTTCCTTTTGATATATATGTGTGTGTATGTGTGTATACACAAACACACACATATAGTCACACACATACCATTATAGTTATAATCCATGTGTATACAGTTGACCTCACTTTGCATAACTTAATAAAGATCCACCAATCAATCAGCAAGCATTGATTGATTGATTGATTGATTTTTAGTGAGGCAATTGGGGCTAAGACTTGCCCAGGGTCACACAGCTAGTAAGTGTCAAGTGTCTGAGGCCAGATTTGAACTCAGGTACTCCTGACTCCAGGGGCGGTGCTCTATCAGCAAGCATTTATTAAGCACCTGCTATGTTCTAGTGATTGCACTGAGGGCTAAGGATACAAAGACAGAAGCAAAACTGTTCCTGCCCTCAAGGGACTTATATTCTCTAGGGAGTGGGTGGAGAATAACATGTATATATATATATATATATATAACCAATCAACAAGCATTTATTAAGTACCTGCTCTGTGCTGTGGTGGGAGATACAAATACAAAAGTGAAACCAACCTCTATCGAGAGAGACAACAACTCGCACGCATCTAAATATAGGTCTTTCTATACTTCCTTATGTTCTTCATGTTTGTCATTTTCATGGAGTCGTAATATCTCACCACATTAATATAGCATAATAGAGGTGGCACAGCTGTAGTGGAGAGAATGGTAAGCTTGGAATAGGGAAGATCTGAGTTCAAATCTTCCTCTAGACATCTGATTACTAGATGAATGACCCTAAGCAAGTCACTTGACCTTTATGTACTTCAGGTAACTCACTGTCTAGGACTTTTTTTTGGGGGGGGGCAGGGCAATGAGGGTTAAGTGACTTACCCAGGGTCATGCAGCTAGTAAGTGTCAAGTGTCTGAGGTTGAATTTTAACTCAGGTTCTCCTGAATCCAGGGCTGGTGCTTTATCCACTGCTCCACCTAGCTGCCCCCACTAGGATTTTTTAAAATTATAGGCAGATTGTAATCTGCATCAGTGAAGGGAAAGCCCATACTGGGGGTTCCCCCTTGCTGGCAAAATAATTATTACATTCAATGGTTATATAATTCACGATAGTTAATTCAACTAGGCTCCAATATTGAACATCATAGATTGTATCCAGTTTTTCATTGCTACAACCAGCACCAATAAATATGTGGTACAACTGGGTCCCTTCCATGCCCCACCATGTGTTATTCTGAAAATAAGTCCTCACAAGGATAATACCAGGTCAAAAGTTATAATCAATTTTGACTCATTTCATATTGATCTCCCAAATATTTGCACCAGTCTGCAGCACAAATAATAGAGCACTGGAGGACCTGTTTCCCTGCGGCTACACCAGCACACTCACACTCACATACCCTCCCTTTGTTTTTTAAGTGGATGGTCCTGTGCCACTGTCTCCCATGTCATGCAATCAATTCCAAAGTTCTTAAGAGAGACATGGGCAGCTAGGTGGCGCTGCAGTGGATAGAGCACTGGCTCTGGATTCAGGAAGACCTGAGTTCAAATCCCCCCTCAGATACTTGAGTGTGTGGCCCTGGGCAAGTCACAACCCTCATTGCCCTGCCCCAAAACAAACAAACAAAAAAAGAGAGACCTTGAGAGTGTCCTTGTGTTGTTTCTTCTGATCACCATGTGAGCACTTGCCTTCTGTGGTTGCATGACACGGGAAACACTGGCCAGGACCGCCCAGCATGGCGGCCCTCATCAGAGAAGGTGCTGTGTTCTATGAGCAAAGCAGAATCGAAGTAGCTCAAAAGAAATGCAAGATGCACCAATTTAGGGAATCCGACCCAAACGTTCCCACGGACTGTTGGTGCCCAATCCGTGGTGAAACATTCCAAGCTCATCTTGGTCTGATCAGCCACAGTTGGACACACTGTAACTTGACTCTAACTTGGTGATGTCAGTTTGGTTCTCCTCCAGAATGAAGGACAACAAGCAACCAAGACATACGTGGATACTTTCCTCTCTGCACAGAAAGTCAGGGGAGAATAGAGAAAGAGGAGAGTGATAAGTAGTGAAGCCGCTCTCCTAGCATGTAGGCAAGCTTGTCTGTCTTGTGCTTAATCCCATCTATATTAAATGCGGTGATCCACTGTGTGCTTAAATCGGTGTCTACAGAGGGAAGAGAAAATGAGAAAGTGAGCTCTTCTAAGTGGTGGGAACGGGAGCCGGGTCTTTGTAACAATTGTTATTTTTAGATAATTTGTATCCCCTGGATTAGAACTTGGGAAGTGGTAGCTTGTGGCTGGATAGACACCATTTTGCTAAAAGGAGGAAAGCAAAAGCAGCGGCCACCATTCAGAAGGGACGGAGCTCAGGCTTTGAGTGGCCTCTAGTGGTCAGATGGGATAGTGTCAACTTGCTGAAAAATTGTCAGTCCTAAACATATGTGGCAAAGGGATATCTGGAGTAGAGTGCCACCTGTTGGCCAACACAGATATTATTCCCAGTTATTCCAACCCTTTTGACTGGATTTTAGCCCGGGGAATCAAATCAACAAGCACTGATGAAGCGCTTACTGCCAACCTACAGGCAAACCACTGAGGATTCAAAGAAAGGCAAAACAGACCCTGCCCTGGGGGAGATCACATTCTGATGGAAGGAGTCAAAGCCAAATACCAATGTCACATCCTGAAAGTAAAGGACAAAAATTCCCCCTCTAGTTACTTCCTGTCATTTGATCTTGCATAAGTTTGGACCTCAGTTTTCCCATCTCTAAAATGAAAGGGTTGGACTAGATGATTTTTAAGGGCCCCTTCCATTGAAAAAAAAAGCTACAATTCTATGTTCAATCTATGTTTCCCCAGTTACTGGGGAATTTGAGTATCTTTTCATGTGGTTATTAAAAATTGCATTTCCTCTCAGTCCCCCCCCTCCTCCCCCAGGGAAGCTCGGCTTCATCTTTCCTGATCTCCCGGGCCACATGTAGCCTCTGGCATCTCGTCTCCCCAGAGCTTTCTGGCCCACATTCGCTCCCTCCATTTAGGATTATAGGCTCATAGAATGTCAGCTGGGAGGGGGGGGGGGCGCTTGAGACCATCTCATCCGACCCTCTCATTTTACATGTGAGAGAACAGAGGCCTAGAAAGTTAAGTGACACTTGCCCAAGGTTAGCAGGCCCCAAATTGAAAGCAGACTGCACAAGCAGGTCTGATTAAATGCTTTTGGACCCTGCTGCCGTCTCCTCGGTGCCTGTTTCGTTTCTGAGAGACACCTCCAGCCAAACACTCCTTTATAGAGCGGAGGTGACCATATGTGCAGAGCTCAGAGGATGGATCATGTTACCGACTCCTCTGTTTCCCTGGCCTCTCTTTAACGAGGCATCCCTCAGGGGAGGGGCCTCCTGAAATCCCGAGCTCACAGTTTTACCATCCCTGGAGGCAGGGTAAAAAGAGGACTCGGTCAAATCTGGAGACCAGGCAGACTTGGGAGGCCTGGCTTCCAGTCTGGCCTCTGACTCTGGGCGGAATCACTCAGCTTCCTGAAGCTCAGTGTTCCTCTTCTGTAAAAGAGGTGATGGGGACAGCTAGGTGGCACAGTGGATAAAGCACCAGCCTTGCATTCAGGAGTACCTGAGTTCAAATCTGGCCTCAGACACTTGACACTTACTAGCTGTGTGACCCTGGGCAAGTCACTTAACCCCCATTGCCTAAAAACAAACAAACAAACAAACAAAACAAAACAAAGAAAGAGTTGATGCCTACTTCACAGAGGGTTTTGGAAAAAAGTCTATGCAAACCCCTAACATTCTCTGTCCAATCCATAACCATTACACTTTCATTCATTCATTACACTTAATGAATCCTCATCTAATGTAGTTAGTCATCCATTTGTTCAACCAGTCTCTCACTGAGCAGCTCCCATGTGCTTAGTAATTTGGGTGATAACAGTGGTTGGCATCTGAGGTTCATAAAGTACTTAAGTAGCAGAAGTATCATTGGCTCCATTTTACACATGAGGAAACTGAGGCTGAGAGAAATTTAAGTGAATTGTCAACAGTTAGAAAAACCACAAACCGTAGGGATCAAACTCAGTGCCTGCGGGTGGCAAACCAATGTGCTCTCCTCAACACTAAAGTAATCTCTCAAAGATGGAGGGGGGCGGGGGGGGGGGGGCGCAGCTAGGTGAGGCAGTGGATAAAGCACCAGCCCTGGATTCAGGAGGACCTGAGTTCAAATATGGCCTCAGACACTTGACACTAGCTGTGTGACCCTGAGCAAGTCACTTAACACCCCTATCGCCCTGCCCCCCCCCAAAAAGCCAACCAAAACAAACAAAAACAGATGAGCCCTAGCTTGGCTACTTAGTATCTGTGTACCCTCAGGAGACACCAGCTCTCTTTGAGAATCACTTTCTTTATCCATAAAATGGGAGTGTTGAATTAGAAAACCTCCAAGCTCTCTCCCATCCCCAACGTTTTGGGTAGACAAAGACAAATTTAAGGAAATCCAGCATCGAGTAAGAGAGGGAGAAGACATGGATGGAAAAACTCCATGAGCTCGCAATGTGTCTGGTGAATAGTCTGAAAACCTCTTTACATTTGTTGTCTCCCTGGCCTTACTTGTTTGAGACTCAGAACAACCCTGTGAGACAAGTTATATGATTGTCTCCACTTTAAAGATGAGGAAACTGGGGGCAGCTAGGTGGCAAAGTGGATAAAGCTTCAGCCCTGGATTCAGGAGGACCTGAGTTCAAATCCAGCCTGACGTGTGACACTTACTAGTTGTGTGACCCTGGGCAAGTCACTTAACCCTCATCTCCCCACAAAAAAAAAAAAAAGATGAGGAAACTGAGTCTGAGAGGGCTGAGGTGGCTTGGCTAGGGTTACAAAGCCAGTGTGTGTGAGAGACAGGATTCTGACCATTCACTGGACCAGACCCAAGGGTAACATCCAAAAAGATAGGAGAGTCCAGAGGAGGGAGAAATTATTTCTAGCTGGGTAGACCATAGAAGGCTTCCTAGAAAAGGTGACGTTTGGGCCGGGATGGGATTGGGGCGGGGCGGGGGGGGGGGGGCTCAGGAGGCAGAAATGGAAGGGAGGAAGCTTCAAAAGCAAGCCACAGAACAGAGGTTGTAACATGTGGAATAATTCCAGGTAATCTTGAGTCATCTCCTTTGCTTGGGGCTTGAAGTAGGTAAACAGGAAATAATGGAAACGAGGCCAGAAAGGTAGGTTGGGGTCAGCTCTTGGAGGGATGCCAGCCCGTGAGTGTGGACTTTATTCTTCAGACAATGGGTCTCTGACAAGGGGAGAGGCCAGCGTTAGGGAAATTGCTCTAGTAGCAGGGACAGCCCAGATTAGACTGAGAGTGGCTTGGAGACCAGGATGAGGTTCTGGAGGGCAGGGGAGACCCTCATCTCCTCATGCCCGGACAAGTGCGACAACCTGCTGGTTGGTCTGCCGACCTCAAGTCTCTCTCTTCACTCCAGTCTCTCTTCCAATTAGCAGCAAAGTGATCATGTACAAACATCAGGGGCTCCCTAGCACCTTCAGGATCAGCATTCAAAGCCCTTTATAGCCTGACCCACTGCTATCTTTCCAGTCTTCTCCTAGCACACTCATGAGCACCACCCCAACCTGCGTACTTACTCTGTGATTTAGTGACATTGGTCCCCGGCTATTCCCCTAACAAGACTCTACCTCTCCTATCTCCAGGCATATTCATTGGCTGTCCCCATGCCCTCTGGAGATTAAATGAGATGATGTTTGTAAAGCGCCTAGCACTGTCCCTGATAGGCACTTGATGAATGCTTATTCCTTCCCTCAGTGACTGGAATTCTCTCCACCTCTTGGCTTTCCTAACCTTTTTTTTTAAATGGGTCAATAAGGGTTGTGACTTGCCCAAGGTCATGCAGCTAGTAAGTGTCAAGTGTCTGAGGTCAGATTTGAACTCAGGTCCTCCTGAATCCAGGGCCAGTGCTTTATCCACTGAGCCACCTAGTTGCCACCCCATACACACTTTCTTCAAGTCCTGTCTAAAATCTCACCTTCTACTAGAAACCATTCCCCATTGACCTTACAAAGAGGGCATTTCCTCTGTCAGATAGCTCTAATTTGCCCTGTTTTTAGCTTATTTGTATATAGTTGTTTGCATTAGATTGGGTGCTCCTTGGGCTGTTTTACCTTTCTTTGTATCCCAGAGCTTAGCACAGTGCCTGGTACATAGCAGGTAGTTAATAAATGTTCACTGATTGATTGACTAAACAAATCCCTTTCTGCATTGGTGGAGCTGAACATTTTCTCTATCAATGAAGGCTTTATCCATATTCCTATTTTCTGGTTGAAGATACCGAGGCTCAGAGATGTTGGAGGTGGGATTGGATCCCTGGAGTCTGATTTTTCCCTGCCTGGAAAAGGAGGGGGTTGGGCTCCATGATGGCAAAAGTCTCTTCCTGCTGTGGTTCTGCGATCTCAAGACCACGCTACCTCGTTAATTGGGACAGGGAAGTCAGGAAGAGATTTGGGGGGAGGGGTTCTAATCGGGTTTTGATGCCTTCCATCTGAGGTTGTGGTGAATAGCCAGGTGTAGATAGATAATCAGCAGGAAGGTATAAAGGTGGAATCGGAGACGCGGCGGGAAAGAATTGGTCTCGGGAGTGATCAGGTTTGGGATTCACCTATAGAGTAGTAGGAGTTGAAACCACTAAGACTAGATAAAAGTACCAAGGAGAGACAGATAGACAGACAGACAGACAGACAGACAGACAGACATAGAGAGAAGAAAGCTGAGAATGGGATACTGGGAGAATGGCTGAATTTTGGAAGTAAGAGGAAAAAGAAGAGAATGAGGTAGGGAAGGGAAAGAGAGTCAGAAAAGAACCAGGAGTGTTGAGTTGTGGTATGAATACTCCAGCCATCATCACCTGTAGGATGTGTGTGTGTGTGTGTGTGTGTGTGTATGTGTGTGTGTGTGGTAGAATTAGAATTTAGTTTCTCCTGACTCCAGGGCTGCTACTCTATCTACTATGCCACCTAGCTGCCTTTGGGGGGAATTTTGTACTATCTCTTAAATTTCTATACCTGTCCTCTGGCTGGGGTGATTTCCCCTATTTGAGACCCTGAACCCCACTCTTTAGGGTCCTCAGTGTCATAACCAAATTCTGGCACTATGTGATGGCTATAGAATCAGTTAAGTGGCACAGTGGATAGAGCTCCAAGCCTGGAGTCAGCAAGACCTGAATTAAAATTCAGCTTCAGTCACTATCTGACCACAGGCAAATCATTTAATCTGTCTGTCTCGATTTCATCATAGTGATAGCACCTGTTGTGAGGATCAAATGAGATGTTTATAAAGTGCTTTGCAAACCTTAAAGCACTATGTAAACGCTAGCTATTATTATCATATTAGCATTACTTCCTAGAATTTCACTTTCCCCCTTCTCACATCAGAACA
Organism: Dromiciops gliroides; assembly: GCF_019393635.1. NCBI lineage: Eukaryota > Metazoa > Chordata > Mammalia > Microbiotheria > Microbiotheriidae > Dromiciops > Dromiciops gliroides. The sequence continues at coordinate 483,243,549 of NC_057864.1, read as the reverse complement.
AGGATTTTTATTTATACATGGAAAAAATAGCTTCAGAAGCAATAAGAATCGTAAGATCAAAAACTTAGAGCTGGAAAGAACCTCACAGATCACCAAACCCTGTCATTTGACAGCTGAGGAGACTGAGACAAGACGAGGTTCAGTGACCCACCCAAGGTTATGTAACCGGGTAATGCCAGGTTGAAGATTTGAACCCAGTTCCTCTGACTCTAGGTCTCATATGCTCTCCACTACCCTTGGCTGGGCAACTAGGTGGTACTATGGTGCATAGAGTGCCACTGGACCTGAACTCAGGAAGACTCATCTTCCTGAGTTCAAATCTGGCCTCAGACACTTCCTAGCTGTGTGAGCCTGGGCAAGTCACTGCAGCCCGTTTGGTTCAGTTTCTGAATCTATTAAATGAGCTGGAGAAGGAAGCAGCAAACCACACCAGTGTCTCTGCCGAGAAAAGCCCACTTAGAGTCTGAAATGACTGAACGGCCAAGGCTGCGGACCCCCGAGTGTCTTCTTGTTGTAGTTGATCTAGTACCATCAACAAAAGCAAGGAATCCTAGAACTCCACTTTAAAGAAGGAAACAAAGAGAAGCAGCCCCAACTAACTGCAATTGACTAGAGACAAATTCTCTTTGGAGGGGAAGGGTGGGCAGCCGAGAGCACTGGGCTGGGTAGGCCTAGAATACCAGGAGATGCAGAGAACAACTAGTTCCCCAGGGAGTCCCATTGGGCTCAGGAGACGAGCAACCTCCCTAACACCTATGGTAGCTTCTGGAGGTAATGATCTTCCCTGTCACCAGAGATATTCAAGTCCCGGCTGTATAACCACCTGTCCTGTGGAAAGCTATAGACATGGCATGACATTAAATGAGACGCCCTCCAAAGACCCTTCTCATTCTATCATTCCATGGTCCTCCTCTTCCTTTGGTGGGAGTTGTCAGTTCTCTTTATTATCTACTTAAGGTAGGTTAGTGGTGTTTCCACTGAAAGGAACTCGATGTTACACTTATCATCTGAACTTCCTTGAGGTTGTTGATGTCCTTCCTGAAATGTGGTACCCACAACTCCAGACATGGCATTTCTCTGGTCCTGGACTCTGTGCCTCTCTGGAGACAGTAGACTGGAAGCTCCCTGTGAGCAAGGCCTAGCTCATTTTAGTCCTTGTGGTCCTAGCACGTGGCCTCAAAGACATTTTCTTACTTTCACTCCATGCCTGAGTTTGAACCTGAGTTCAAATTCGGCCTCAGACACTTATCACTTACTAGCTGTGTGACCCTGGGCAAGTCACTTAACTCCAATTGCCTCACCGAAAAAAAAAAAAAAGAACAGTCATGGCCAGGGATGAAAATTCTGGTCAAGGGAGTTTGGCAGCAGCAGCTCTGCCCAGAAATACTCACAGGCAGCATGAGCCTTTGAGACATCCCTTCTAAAGAGCTCCAAGAGTTCATAGCCGGGGAACTGTGGGGGGAATCCTGCTTATACAAGCCCAAGGGGCTCCATCTAGTCCAATTCTCTCACTTTGCAGTTGAGAAAACTGAGGCCCAGAATTGGGGAGAGAATCGACCAAGGTCATAAGTAGCAGAATTTTCCCCTGCCATGTTCTCAAGCCCATTTCTTTGTCCACCCATCCATGATTTTCTCTCTTGTTTCAGCCTCTCCCTGTCTGCTGGCTTCTTTCCTCCAATGCCTACTGCCGCCCATCCTTAAAAACCAGACCCTGCCTTTCCCTGAATCCATCTCCCTATATCTCTCCTTCCTTTCTCAACCAGAATTCCAGAAAAAATTTGCTCTTTTGGGGCAGCTAGATGCACTGGCCCAGGATTCAGCAGTACCTAAGTTCAAATCTGGCCTCAGACACTTGACACTTACTAGGTGTGTGACCCTGGGCAAGTCACTTAAGTCCCATTGCCCCGCCCCCCCAAAATTTGCTCTTTCATACCCCAAATCCCAGACATCCAAGGTGGTCCCTGGTCTCCTGCCTCCAACCCCTGCCTCTTTCAGGTTCTAGATGGGACATGGGCTGGTAAGGGGGAAGAAAGTCTGCTGATTTTAGAGGGAGGGCCTAGGTTTGAATGCCCACTCTGCTACTTTGTGACCTTGAGCAAATCATTCAACTTCCTTGGGCCTCAGTCTACCCATCTGGAAAATAAGGGAGTTAGATTAGATGATTGATAAGGTCTTTTAAGCCTTCAATATTATGACTCCGAGGATCAGACCCCTCCTTCCCCTCCGGGAACAAAGGCTGTGAAAGAAGCAGCTCATGCCCCTGCCCCCCATCCCCCAGATCATCCTCCCACAGGCTTAAGGTCTTAATATTTGCAAGAACAAAAGGAACTTTGTCCTCAGCCAGCCACAGTTTTCACCTTTCAGTTATTAAAAAAACGGTTTACAGTCCTCTAACTTTGAAGCCATTGTTCCCAGGTTCTCAGTAAAAGTTGCCAGGTCTCTGGGGGTAAGGATTGCCCGGGGAATGTACTGCTGGCTCTCCTGGCTCAGGCTTGGGGCTGTTCTCCTCCTGCACCAGCCTGGGCTCACCCAAATCCTCCTCGGCCATCCTCTTGGATGCCACACTGTGCGCCAGGGCACACTGACCTGTTTGCTTTTGCCTGCTCTTGCTCCCTGGGGAGCTGACTCATCTCCCTCAGTCCAGGATTAATCAAGGCAGCAGTGAGTCTCAGGAGCCAGCAGAGGGCAGCAGTGGCCCTCTGTAAGGTTGATAGACACACCACCCACTGAACCAAATTCCTGAGACTCTCAATAGTTCTGCAGCTGGAAGGGATTTTGGAAACCATCTCCAATTCCCTCATGTTAGAGCTGAGGAAACTGAGTCCCAGGAAAAAGGGGTAAGTGACTTGTCCGAGGTCACTCAGGGCATAAACATTGGAGGTAGGGCTCGCATCCAGATCACAGGGGCCTGGAGTTAGAGACCTGGAAGGGCCTGCTTAGTCCAACTCCCTTTTCTTTCAGATGAGGACACTGAGGACCAGAAATGGGGCATGAATTACTGGCAGCTTATGAGCTGGAAGGGGTAGATACCATCTAATCCAACCCTCTCATTTTTTTGGGGGGGGGTGAGGCAATTGGGGTTAAGTGACTTGCCCAGGGTCACACAGCTAGTAAGTGTCAAGGGTCTGAGACTGGATTTGAACTCAGGTCCTTCTGAATCCAGGGCCGATGCTCTATCCACTGTGCCACCTAGCTGCCCCCCAACCCTCTCATTTTATAGATGAGGAAACTGAGACCCAGAGAAGCTAAGTGACTTGACCAAGGTCATACATCAATAGAATTTGAACTCATCTACCCTCTCTTCTGCTCTGTCTCTTTTAGGAATGAACACCTCCTCTTCTACTCAAGTCCCTCATCACGATGTGGAAGCAACTCTGGGTACCTTAAGGATATGCCAGCAGAACCCAAGCTCACTTGGGCATTGCCACTTTGGAAGGCCTTTAAACTTGGGTTCAGTCGAAGTGTGTGACTTTCCATTGGAGGTCCTGGTTTATTAAGCACAGAGAGGCTCATTCTGCGTGTGTGTGTGTGTGTGTGTGTGTGTGTGTGTGTGTGAGGCAATTGGGGTTAAGTGACTTGCCCAGGGTCACTTTACCCTGTTTGTCTCAGTTTCTTCATCTGTAAAATGAGCTGGAGAAGGAAATGGCAAACCCCTCCAGTGTCTTTTCGAAGAAAACCCCAAATGGGGTCATGAAGAGTTGGACAAGCAAACAGGGTTAAATGACTTGTCCAGGATCACACAGTACACGTCTAAGGCCACATTTGAACTCAGGCCCCCCTGACTCCAACCCTGGTGTTCTGTATACTGGGTCACCTAACTGCCCTAGAAAGTGACTTGAGAAAGTATTCATGCAGATGACAAACTTGATGCAGATACAAATTTACAAGTGTATATACATTCCTCATTACCCCCCATCCCCATATTGGTTGTTAACCATTTCCCAGCATGCCCCTGGATTGCTCCAATATCATTGCTGGAGCAGTAGAAGCCTCAGGGAATGAAGTCTTTACCCACCTGGAGGCTAACAATTATAATAATAACCGGCGTTTATTGTATAGAACCCCAAGGTTCTCAGAGAGTTTTGTATCCATTATCTTAGCTAAGCCTCCCAGAACTCCTGGCCCCCACACTACTACTGACTGGCAGATGTATTTTGACCCAGTCTGGTTTTCTGATGTGGGCAGGTTCCCCCTTCCTTAAGCAAACTGGTGGCACCTCTGCTCCTGGGGAGCTCATCATGATGGTGCCAGACCATGGAGACACCCCATCAGTTTCACCCTGTGGTAGCTCAGATCTTCCAAACTCAAGCATTTGCCACTATGCCTAGCGTGGAAACAACTTGAGCAGATTTCACATCCATCACGGCTCAGGATGGGGCTAGCAAAAGCAATCCGGAGTCCCCTGTACTCTGGCTTCCTGAGCGCTGGGAGATCCTGAGGAAGGATGTGAATGGTGTCCTTGTGCCCCAGAGTCATGCCCCTTTCCTTTGGTGTTCTCTATACCCAACACACCCAACACACCACACAACTCACAGTATGCTCTTGTACAACGAAGTCCTCAGAGACACACAGATTCAATTCAATTCAACAAATACTGGGTTTTTTTTTGTTGTGTTGAGTCATTTTTCGGTTGTGTCTAACTCTTCATGACACCATTTGAGGTTTTCTTGGCAGAGATGCTGGACTGGTTTATCATTTCCTTCTCCAGCTCATTTTACAGATGAGGAAACTGAGGCAAACAGGGCGAAGTGATTTTTCCCAGGATTACACTGCTAGGAAGTGTCTGAGACTGGATGTGAATCAGGCATATATTTATTAAAGACTGTGCCAAGGACTGCAGGTGACTGAGTAGGGAGGTGACCTGCTCAGATGGGCATTTTAGGGAAATCACTTTGGTAGTTGAGTGAAGGATGGATTAGAACAGGAAGATGAAGGGCTGAAGGCTGTTGTAATAGTCCAGGTGAGAAGGGTTGAGGGTGTGATGTAAACTAGAGGGTTGTTTGAATGGAGAGATATAAGAGATGCTGTGAAGACAGACAATGTCAAATTTCGGCATTGGATTGGAGTGAGAGAGAGATGCTGAAAGGGATAAAGCCATGGCAAACTTGGGTGCCTGAGAGGGTGGGGATGCCTTGAAGGAACAGAAAAATTGAGAAGAGAGGGTAGGAAAAAAAGATAATGGTTCTGTCTGAGATGCCCACTGGCTTGTCAGGACATCCTCCTAATTTCGTACCAGGCTATGCTCTTCTGAACTTCTCCATCCTGTCCCAGAAACCACTTCATTGTGGAAGGTCATTTCAGCCCAGGAACTTACACATCATCAGTACCCTTTGCCCCCGGGCTCCTCCCTCTGATTGAAGGGCAGGAGGGTCCTCCTAGCACCTCTAGTTAAGGAGGGCCCCAAAGCCAACCATCTCTTCATTTCAGCTCCTTTTCCAAGCTGTCTTTCCATTAGAATGTAAGCTCTACCAGAGAAGGGGCATTGGGGGGGGGGCTTGTATTTGTATTCCCAGCACTTAGAACAATGCCTGGCATCTAGTAAGTGCTTAATAAATGCTTGTTGAGTGACATCCTTTCCTTCCTCCTCAAAGATGCCCAATGATATCATGAGGGTGATGTCTTGACTCTCCAGTAAATTGGATTTAAGTGAGGTAGAGCTTGGCAAAGTCATCAGCCTCACTCTGTCCTCCAGAGTCATCAGAGTCCAGTAGTAAGACAAAAAGTCAAGAAGACTGGCAATGGTCCAGCTGGCTGACATCCAATAAAGCAGTTGGTGAAAGAGACCCTAAATCTGGGAATTGTCTGTATATAGTTGAACTCTTGTGGGTTGATGAGATTATTAAATAAGAAAGTATAGAGGAGGGGCAGCTAGGTGATGCAGTGGATAGAGCACTGGCCCTGAATTCAGGAGGACCTGAGTTCAAATCCAGCCTCAGACACTTGACACTTACTAGCTGTGTGACCCTGGGCAAGTCACTTAACCCTCATTGCTCCACCAAAAATAAAAACCAAAAAAAGTATAGAGAAAAAAGAGAAGGGGGGCAGGGCAGAGCCTTGGGGGACACCAAGGTTAGTGGCATGACACTAATGGGTCCTCTGTGAAGTCTGTGGGATTTGCTATTTTCTGCAACTCCAAGGGGGAAGAAACATCAAGATTGTCAATGATGCTGCTGGCAGGGGAGTGGGATGACAGCAAAAGTCAAGTTTCTAACCTCAGTGCCTAGGATTGTGCCATAGATGGGGGGTTGGGGCAGGGAGCCATTCAGTAATAACAGACCCCTAGAACAGTGCTGTCCAACTATGAGCTCTCCTGCTCTCTCTCCTTCCAACCTATGCTCCTTTGCAGCTGTGTCATAATGGATCAGCCGAAGGCTCTGGCCCTCCTTGGTGATGTTATCTACTTGCAGATGACAGTGTGAGGGAGGCTGGTGCCCTTATTCGATGGGTATTGGCAGCAGCCACATCAGACAACTGCACTGCTTGAAAGACAGATGGCAGAAGGAGATTGACTTTCATGGAAGACAGAGGGCATCCCAGCTCCCTCTTGGGTGCAGGGGTGGGGGGGTGGGGGGAGTGTCAGAGGTCGATGCTGCCGGGCATGCTGGAGGCTGAATGGAGAGGGTTCGGTCAGCTGAAGTTGCAGGGAAAAGATGGAGATGTTTTCTATCCTTGACTCCTCTTGGGAATTGCCTTAAAGCCAGGGGAGTGGGAGAGTCAGTGTATTTCCAACACTTTCTGACTGGGAGTTTGAGGAAGAATACAAGATGGCTCTTCTCAAGTCAACACCTTCCAAGAGCGTTAGCTGCTCTGGGTAAAACCAATAGGAACTTGGCTCAGGCACACAACTGAATTACCTCCGTAGAGGACCTTAGAATTAAAGCTGCAAAGAACCTTAGAGGTCATCTGGTCCAGCCCACTCCTTTGCTCATTTTATAGATGAGGAAATTAAGGTACGGGAAGTGACTTACCCAACGTTATTCAAGTGTCATGTAGCCAAGTCCAGATTGGAGCCTTGATAGATGCAGCGAAAGATGAACTTACTCTGCAGAAGAGACCTGGCCCGATTCCTGGCTTGCTTGATGATACAAAAACCCTGCACTGAGCCTCGTTTCAGACCCACATCAATGGGCCTTAGGCCAGTAACTTCATGACCTGTCTGAGATCCTCCCTGGCCCCTCTTCTCCAAAGTGCGGGAGCATAGAGTGCTTAGCACAGTCGTCAGCTGAAAGCAGGTGGGGAAGCTATGCTCCCCATCTCTCCAGCCACCAGACACAAAATTATCTTGTACTGGGCCCTGGATTTCATGGGCAGAGGTTGGAGGGGTGGGGATGAAGCCAGCTTGAAGGAGTCCCAGAACCAACAGCTAAATTTTCAGGGTGAGCATTTACACCTTGGAAATCAGCAAAGGCTACAACCTGGGGCTTACTTTTTTGTTTTGTGATGGAGAAAATGTTAATGGTGCATATTAAACTTCAGAGTGTATCCACGAACCATTTTTGAGGGCAGAGAACCGTTATTAAGCATTTAGCAGCATACCACCGAGCTCAGGGAACTCAGTGGGGGAAAAAGTTCTCCACCATTGCAGATCATCAGCTTTTCTTCAACTTATACTCTCAGGGGTTACCTGGGGCACTTCAAAGTCAAGGTCCTATCCTAGGATCCAATCCAGAAGGTGTCAGAAAGTCCAGAGGGAGACACAGACAAGCAGAGCAGTTTTGTAAAGACAATCCTGACTTTGTTACATTGTTTCTAAAAAACCTACAAGACACACCAGAGAGAAATTTGTATTTTCAAATGCAATCCTATTGTTGGCTCTCTTTGATATGGAAACGAAAGCATTGGTTTATTTTTCACAGAATTTTTTTTTTTTGCAAGGCAATGAGGGTTAAGTGACTTGCCCAGGGTCACACAGCTAGTAAGTGTCAAGTATCTGAGGCCAGATTTGAACTCAGGTCCTCCTGAATCCAGGGCCAGTGCTTTATCCACTGCGCCAGCTAGCTGCCCACCTGAGTCAATATTTTAACCCAGGTCTCCCTGAGTCCAGCTCTCCACATGTGATGCTTTTCTGTATCATCTATCATACAATATTTTCTAAATTTATCAAAATTGGCTTGTGCCCCCGTTTCTCATTAAGACTCTCATCCCCTTTCCAACTTTGCATGACCCAGAGTAATACACTTGCATGTTATAGATTCAAGTATATTTGCTGAACAGAATAGGAATGTGAAAATGCACACTCTTCAAATCCCTAGCCACTCCTTCATTCCAGGAAAGGTTTGAAACCTTCCACTTTCCTCCTCTCTGACTTCAGCCTGGTATTCCCAGTATGAATAAGTGGCTTTTTAAGAAAGCCTATTCCCTGTCTCCACTTTCAAAATAAAAGGAGGGAAGAGGAGGAATGATCTGACCAACATGCACTCAGGATCCCATAGAGACAGCAGCTGCTTCTTAGCCAATCATGAGATGAAGTTCCTTTTGCTCCCAGTGGTCACCAGAAGGACTCCATGAACCCAAGCAGCAATCTCTCTGCCCCTGCTGTATCACAAGCCAGCCTGTTGTTTGTCCTCATTTCAACCTGCTCTGGTAGATGGCAATTTTAAAAAATTGATCTCTTTGGTTTTTACATCACCGACTTTTCCCTGCATCATGCAAACTGAACAGAGTTGTACTTCTTTCTTTCTTTCTTTCTTTTTTAAATTATTATTATTTATTTTTTAGTGAGGCAATTGGGGTTAAGTGACTTACCCAGGGTCACACAGCTAGTAAGTGTTAAGTGTCTGAGGCTAGATTTGAACTCAGGTCCTCCTGACTCCAGGGCCGGTGCTCTATCCACTGCGCCACCTAGCTGCCCCCAGAGTGGTACTTATTAATGTACTCCCTCTCCTCCTCCCAGAGAACCATCCTTTATAATAAAGAATAAGAGGAAAACCTAACCATTACACTGAAAAATGTTTTATGCAGTATTCCATGCCCACCATCCCCCACCTCTACAAAGAAGGGAAGGGAACTGTATGCCTTTTTATATCTCTTCTTTGTTGGTTTTTTGTTTGTTTGTTTTGCAGGGCAATGAGGGTTAAGTGACTTGCCCAGGGTCACACAGCTAGTAAATGTCAAGCATCTGAGGCCAGATTTGAACTCAGGTCCTCCTGAATCCAGGGTTGGTGCTTTATCTACTGCACCACCTAGCTGCCCTCTATCTCTTCTTTAGAGCCAAGTTGGGTTAGTAGAATCTTGCAGTGTTAGACTTTTATTAGAAAATAAACATGTTATTGATATATTGTACTTTAACATTGCCTGGCACACAGTAGGTGCTCAATATATGCTTATTGATTGAGTGATTCGTATATTGATCAAATTTCCTCTGTATTCCTTCTTTTCCCTTTTCTCTCCCCCCTCCCAGAGAACCAAACTATATAACAATATATAACTATATGTATATCTATATATATTTAAAAGAGGAGAAAAATGAGCAAAATTGTTTATTTAATACCTTGGAACAAGCTGAAAATGTCCTCGACATTCCACATGCTGGTCTTCTTTCCCTGGCACTTCAGAAGCTGCTGGCTTTGATGCAAACATGTCTAGGAGAGAGGAGGGATGAGATGGGGGGGGCGGGGGGGGGCGGGGAATCCTTTCATCCACAGCCAGGGGGAGCCCTGCCTGGCAGAACCCAAGCTCAGTAAGCACTGAGTCTGAGTCTTGTCCTGGTGTACTTGGAGGGTACAGATAGTCCTACTGGCCGTCAAGCAATCTGATCTCTTGGTTTTAAATGCCTCCTCTGGCTGTCTCCTCTCTGGATTTTCCTGACATGGATTCTTCCTCTTTTTCTAAGTCTTCATTCATGGCCATTAGTTGTGGGTATCCTCTGAAGGCTCTGTGCTGGACCCTCTTCTCTCTTCCCTTGATACTGGCTGACTTGGCCATCTCATCAGCTTCCATGGCTTTAATTAGCATCTTTATGCAAATCCAGCCCCAATGTCTCTCTTGAGCTTGTCTCACTATCATAACTCTTGAACCGGATGTCCCAAAGGCAACTCAAACCCAACCCATCCCAAACAGAATTCATTATTTCTGCTCTGCTTTCCTCCCCTCCCCCATCCTCCTTTTCCCCCAACTTTCTTTTTCTTTTCTATTTTTGTTGTTGTTGTTGTTGTTTTTTGTGAGGCAATTGGGGTTAAGTGACTTGCCCAGGGTCACACAACTAGTAAGTGTCAAGGGTCTGAGGCCGGATTTGAACTCAGGTCCTCCTGAATCCAGGGCCAGTGCTCTATCCACTGCACCACCAGCTGCCCCTCCCCAACTTTCTTATTATTGTGAAGGTCACCATCCCCTCAGTCACTTAAGTTCAGAAACCTGGGCTCAAAATCCTTGATTCACACTCACCCCACATTCCAATGTGTTTTCAAGTTTTGTCATTTCTACTTTCACACTCCTTATGCATATCTCTTCTCTCCATCAATTATCCCCCACCCCAATTCGGTCCCTCATCCCCTCATACCTGATTATTGCAACGGCCTCATAGTCTCCCAGCCTCTCCACTCTCCTTGCTCCAATCCGTCCTCCACTCAGTCGCCAGGTCACTCCTCTCTACTCAATAACCTCCTTCTTCTCTGACTTGGTTTCTCTGACCTCCTCAAAGCCTTAGCTCAAATACCACCTTCCGCAGGAGGCTTTTCCCCATCGGCCCCCTGCCAGCCCCTTCCCTCTGAGAGTATCTTCCACTTGCACTGTCTATAGCCTGTATGCACAAGTTGGGGATATCATTTCTCCTGTTAGACCATGAGCTTCTCAAGGGTGAGGAGCATATTTTTGCCCTTTCTGTGCATCCCCAAGCACTAGGTGCTTAATAGGTGCTTGTTCACTGACTGACTTTTGGCACATTCCTTTGTGTGAACAGTTCGGGTTCTTGGATCCCAGCATTTCCTGACCTTGTATGTCACCCAATAGGTCTAGAAACTTTTAGGGAAGGGAATCCAGGTGGTTTCAAATATGTTACACATACAACCAGCCTCTATTCATGAACTCAAGCTGTCTCCCTGCTTTCCTGACTGATCTTGTCACCTGGAGAACCGTACACCAACACCAAGGAGCTGGAAGGCAGCTGGGATGGAGGCATCTCAGTCTCCTAATCCAGCATGTGTTCAGGGTTGTGACTGCCCAGATAAAAGATGGCTCCCTCACTCCTCATCTTAAAGAAGAGAAGGAGGGGGCAGCTAGGTGGCACAGTGGATAGAGCACCAGCCCTGGATTCAGGAGGACCTGAGTTCAAACCCGGCCTCAGACACTTGACACTTACTAGTTCTGTGACCTTGGGCAAGTCACTTAACCCTCATTGCTCTGCCAAAAAAAAAAAAATCTTCATCAAGAAGAGAAGGAGTGGAAATCTCGAAGAATTGGGAAGTGAACAATATACTTGGGAGACGATGGGGTAGCTGAACAGCCCGACCGAGAGACAAATGTCAGGGAGCTCTTGGTGATCAGTGTCCCAACTGCTGTGATTGCTGACACTGGCATGACTAGGGGGCTGAACTAGGCAGAAGTCACCCAGAATAGATGCTGAAAGACACTAGTTGTCTCTGTTGGCTAAAAAGGATCATTGTGTTGCTTCCCTTCTTCCACCCCCCACCTCTTTTTTCACTCCTCAGGGAGAATGAGTTTCCATTCCATAGCTTGTTTCTGTTTCTTTCAAGTTTATATTTTCCATTGTTGTTCACCTAGTCTCTACTTGTCAGCATTAAGATAACTGTGGTTAACCCAAAGCATTAGTGGTCTATATGTATTTCATTTATTCAAGGACTGATGAGTAGTCAGAGAGTGCAAAGGAAATCTCTCGCTGGTGTTTCTGACACTGGAGGCTTAGAATGAACCAATGAGATTTTACTGATAAGTATTCTCCCAAAGTAGGGAAAATATTAAGCCATGTCCAGCCAAGCTGACTTGGATTTCCCCTGGGCACAATTGAACAGTGTTAGGGGATGTTTGGGGGAAAAGAGCCTTGGTAAAGATAATTTTTCTCTCTAAGTTCCTCTGAGACAGGACAACTTGACCTTGGTTGGTAAAGAGAATTTTTCTCTCTCAGTTTCCCTGAAGACAGGAGGAAATGACCTTGAGCCATCCCCCTCCTTTTGTTTTCCACCACAGCAGATTCAAACCCTTCCCTCTTCTGAGTACAGGAAAAAAAGTCACACACAGAGAGGCTGATAGAAGTTGGGAAAGAGTATTTCCCCCTACAAAAAAGGAAGGTGGGAGCCAAAGAGAGGGAGTAAGTAGTTTTGTTTGGTTGGTTGGTTGGTTTTTTTGATAAATCAAACAACTGAAATTCCCAACCACTGCTAGACTTTGCCGATGCAAAGTCTTTTGTAGTTAATAATAAGTACAATGAGGGGGCAGCTAGGTGGCACAGTGGATAAAGCACCAGCCCTGGATTCAGGAGGACCTGAGTTCAAATCCAACCTCAGATGCTTGCCATTTACTAGCTGTGTGACCCTGGGCAAGTCACTTAACCCTCATTGCACGGGGGGGGGGGGGGGGAGAAGAAAACAAATAAGCACACTGAGATATTCTGTTGTCTACATTTTTCATTTAATTGTGTGGTAAAGATGTAACTACTGGGGAATATCACTTGCAAAAACCTGGTTACTCCATTCTAACCCTGGGTCAGAGGTAGTGCTCACCACGATCAAAGGGCCAAATTTAGCTGACTGTACAGTCCAGGAACTAGCAATGGTTTTTACTTTTAAGAGAGAACTATTTAAAAATAGCTCCCAACTGTACTTTGCTGCCCTCTGCCCTGGTCTTTCAAAGCTCTGCTGGTCAAGGATGAGCTCCAGCAGGTTCTACCATGTTTGAAAGGTTCATATCTTAAAGTTTTCTAGTTTTACTTCACCTTTATCAAGTACGATTTCTGCAATGTCAGCTTTTACGGAGTTAGCAGAAGTATGGGCAAGTTTAGATCATCCTATTACTTTAAGGTCATTTAACTTCTGTCTGGAGATAATAAAAGCACCTACCTCCCAGGATTGTTGTGATGATGAGAAAATGGAGGCTCGGAGAGGGAAGTGACTTGCCCAGGATGACACAACTAAGTATCAGAGACAGATTTTGAACCCTTGGTCTCTCCTGACTCCAAGATCACAGCTGTGGTCACTAGACCATGTTACGCAGGTTGTGAACCTTGCCTATGGCTTAACATTTGTTAAGTACTGACTATGTGCCTGGCACTAGGACTAATGACACTCACATCACAATTAGCAAAGGGGTTAAAAAGGTAGTGAATGATGCTTAGCTCCATAGATGGAGTTACGATGACTTGGGCATGGGTACCCTCTCTACCAGGGTGGGTCACAATCTTTCCCTATCTTCCCCCCCCCACTCTTGTTCATGGCCATATGTAAATCTTCCATAGAGAATCCAAAGTGCTGGAGGCTCCTCTCATTCTTTTCTTATCCCCCAGGGTCCGATGTGGATCACAGAAAGTCCATTCCTTCCCTCTCCCCTCATTTCAGGACTGGCTCGCCTCCTTTCCCAATAATCCATGCCCCTGGTGATAGCTTGAAAACCATTTTTCATGCAAGTCATTTGGGGAAATACACTACACCACACTGCCACCACCAGGCATCTTTCCATTACTCATAGGGTCACCTGCATTCTAAGTCTTCTGGGAGCTGGGAATTCCATCATTCAGACTTCCATCATTCATGGCCACATGGCCCCACTGCTGATAGAATGCTGGGATAGAAGAAAAGGGCTTTTGCATCAGGGCCTCTGATCTTTGCACTAAATCATACACTTGAGTGATGCTTTCCCAAATAGCACATTCCAGTGGCAAACATGCCCTATTTGGAGTCAGTGAACCTGGATTCAGAATCAGAGCCATTTCACCTCTAAAATGATGGGGCTTGGATCAGATGACCTCTGAGAGCCTTCTTGAAATCTACGATCCCATATATCCTATGCCCTTCAGCAAGCTATTTAACCTGGCTATACCCAGGTTTTCTCACCGGTAAAGTAAAGGTGGACAACATAGGTCTTAAGGAGCCTTCCTGTTCTCAAAATCTATGGCCCTAAATATGCCAGCAGATCCAGAAACAACTCCCTTGGAATGGAGTCTTTTTCCTTTTTTGTGAACAATAGTAACAGGAATCACATGTTGATAAGATTAGCAAATGGTTGCAATCCAAAAATGGAATAGCTTTTCAAATTTCCAAAATGTTAGCTGGACAAAGGGCTCATTGAGAGATTTAAGTGAAAGTGTAGAAAGTATCTCATGTATGCTATTTTGAGAGGAAGAGGTACACGTGTGTGTGTGTGTGTGTGTATGTGTGTGTGTGTGTGTGTGTGTGTGTGTGCCATACACACATTCCACATGCCCAGGCAGATTATACTTTTAAAAAAAATGAGGGGCAGCTAGATGGTGCAGTGGATAAGCACCTGCCCTGGATTCAGGAGTACCTGAGTTCAAATCCGGCCTCAGACACTTACTAGCTGTGTGACCCTGGGCAAGTCACTTAACCCCAATTGCCTCACCAAAAAACAAAAAAAACAAAAAACAAAACAAAACAAAAAAAATGAACAAGTCCCACAAGCTATCCATCAAAGAATTCTGCAACTATCAGATCTTTGGAAAGGAAAACAGTTTTTGACCAAACAAGAGATAGAGTATATTATAAAATGCAAAATGGATGATTTTGATTATATTAAATTAAAAAATTTTTGTACAAACAGAAGCAATGCATCCAAAATTGGAAGGGAGGCAGAAAGCTGGGAAACAATTTTTGAGGCCAGTGCTTCTGATAAAGGCCTCATCTCTAAAATATATAGGGAATTAAATCAAATTTATAAGAATCCAAGTCATTCCCCAATTGAGAAATGGTCAAAGGATATGAACAGGCAGTTTTCTGATGAAGAAACCAAAGCTATCTATTCCCATATGAAAAAATGCTCTAAATCTCTAATGATTAGAGAGATGCAAATTAAAACAACTCTGAGGTACCACCTGACACCTATCAGATTGGCTAAAATGACAAAAAAGGAAGATAATAAATGTTGGAGAGGCTGTGGGAAAATTGGAACACTAATGCATTGTTGGTGGAGCTGTGAGCTGATCCAATCATTCTGGAGAGCAATTTGGAATTATGCCCAAAGGGCGATAAAGCTGTGCATACCCTTTGACCCAGCAATCCCACTTTTAGGTCTTTTGCCCAAAGAAATCATGGAAGGGGGAAAGGGACCCACATGTACAAAAATATTTATAGCTGCTCTTTACGTGGTAGCAAGGAATTGGAAGTTGAGGGGGTGCCCATCAGTTGGGGAATGGCTGGACAAGTTGTGGTATATGAACACAATGGAATACTATTGTGCTGTAAGAAATGATGAGCAGGAGGAGTTCAGAGAAACCTGGAGGGTCTTATGTGAGCTAATGATGAGTGAGATGAGCAGAACCAGAAGAACATTGTACACAGTATCATCAACATTGAGTGTTGACCTACTGTGATGGACTATATTCTTCTCACCAATGCAATGGTACAGAAGAGTTCCAGGGAACTCATGATAGAAGAGGATCTCCAAATCCAAGAAAAAAAAAGAAAGAAAGAACTGTGGAGTATAGATGCTGAATGAACCATATTATTTCTTTTGTTTTGGGTGCTGTTGTTTTTTTTTTTCTATTTTGAGGGTTTGCATCACTGCTCTGATTTTTTCTCTTGTAACAGGATTAATGCAGAAATAGGATTAATGTTATTATGTGTATATATATGTGTGTGTGTATATATATATATCTATATGTATATGTATAGAGATATATAGATATAACCTATATCAGATTACCTGCTGTCTAGGGGAGGGGGGGGGAGGGGAGGGAGGGAGAAAAATCTGAAATTGTAAAGCATGTATAAACAAAAGTTGAGAATTATCTTTACATGTAACGGAAAAAATAAAATACCTTATACATTAAAAAAAATAAATAAATAAAATAAATATGAGCGCATTTGATCCTCACAAAGAAAAAAAAAGAATTCTGCAACCAAGAAATGGTGCTAGCATTGTGGTGGTGAGATCCCTTGTTTAGGAGAAGGACGATCATGGTTCAAAGCAGGCAAAAAGCTTGCTTAATTACAGTTCAATAATGAGGCTATTGATATCTCAGAATTCTCTTCAGAAGTGGGAGATCCTGGTATTAGGCATGATCTTTCTGGGCTCACCTGGAATGAACAACAATTGTTTGCCTTTCTCGGATGCTTCAAGATCATGCCTTTTGGGTTGCTATTGGAACAGAGAACAGCCCAGTAGACTATAAGCTCTTTGAGGGCCAGGACTGGTGGGCTTTATTTGCTTCTTTGTTTGGTCTCTTTATGCTCACCAAGAGTTAAACGTTCAAGGAACAAGCACAGTATACGTTGTACTAGGGATTGTTTAATCGGTATTTGTTGAGTTGAACTGAATTGAATTTTATCTGATGCTTACAATAAAACCTTCTAGATATCAGTACTGCTATTTGATATTGTTGTTTGTCCTTCATTCTCACAGGACTGTGACAGATGTCATGACTTGCACTGAATTGGGTGATTTAAGTGAGGAAGGGCTGTGCAAAGTCACCATTCTCATTTTCTCCTCCTCTGGGTCCACTGGCAAGATATGTTATCAGGACAATTGGAGCTGGCCCAGGAGACAGTTGAGGCTAAGTGACTCACCCAGGGTCAACCAGCTATTAAGTGTCTGAGGTGAGATTTGAACTCAGGTTCTCCCAGCTTCAGGGCTAGTGCTCTTTCCACTGTGCCACCTAACTGCCGCCTCCTATTTGATAGATGAGAAAATGGAAGCACAGAGAGGGAAGTGACTCACCCAGGGTGACACAACTAAGAAGTATCAGAGGCAGAATCTGAACCCTGGGTCTCTCCTGACCCCAAGATCACAGCTGTGGTCACTAGACCATGTCAGGCAGGTTGTGAACCTTGCCTATGGCTGTCGCCAGAGCCTTGAGGAAGGTGCTTCAGCAAACTTAAGATTACTTAGGTCCACCAATGGCACAAAGATGATCCTCACATGAAAAGGAAGGGGCATGGATTTGGGGAATGGGCTCATCAAAGCAAAGAGATTCTGTTGAGGAGATCCTCTGAAAGCTACAACAAGGACTTTCTGTGACGACATAAATGTGCTTCTCTTCTGTTCTCCAGTCAGAGGCAACAGGAGCATTTTTTCTTCTTTCTGTGACAAGTTTCATGAAATACAATTGTGGGTCAGTGGCATAAACATCACCCACGAATCAATTTTAAAGACAAATTTAGGTGGGGGCAGGGATACAAAGACCTGAGGACACTGGCCCCTGGGACACAGTGAGGGAGATGCATCCAGGTCAAGGGATGTTGGAGGGGCTCTCCTGGGATATACTATAGACTATGAGGGACATCACATGCCCTATGGTAGCTTTCTATTCTAACCAATTATTTCAAATGGAATCTTCTCTATAACCAGCATCTCTGTATGAGCAGCTGCCAAATAGTGATGATAGAGGGAGGGTAGCCCTGCATAACCTACCCCACTGGAGGTGGCTAGGTGGCACAGTGGATAAAGCGCGGGCCTTGGATTCAGGAGGACCCGAGTTCAAATCCAGCCTGAGACACTTGACACTTATTAGCTGTGTGACCCTGGGGAAGTCACTTAACCCTCATTGCCCCACAAAAACAAAAACAAAAAAATCATTTGAAAGCATAACCTATCCCACCCCTTCCAGCCTTCTCAAACCTTATACTCCCCCTACCTACTTGTATTCTTCAATCCTCCTTGCTGTTCCATCTTTCACCTCTGGGCATTGCCTTTTTCTCCCATAATCAGTGGGGGGGGGGGGGGAGGGGAGGCAGTCAGAGATGGCTGTGATGCTCTGTAATTGTCTCCTCCATCTCTGCCTCTTCACTTCCCTGGATTCCTTCAAATCCCAGCTAAATTCCCACCTTCTAAAGGAAAAAGTCCTAATATCTCTTACAGTGCTTTTCCTCTGTCGATTATTTCCTATTCTATATAATATTAAAATCATATAATTAACACAATATATGTCCATATATATCTATACATTTGTTTACATATTGTTTCTACCATTAGACTATAAGCCCCTTGAGGCCAGGGCCTGCCTTTTGCCTTTCTTTGTATCACTTGTGCTTAGCCCAGTGCCTGACACATCATAGGAGCTTAATACTTACGGACTCCCTGATTGATAGGGAGTTTCCTCACTTGGAATTTCTCACAGATTTAGTAAAAAAGAATCTGGAAAATAAACTCAGATATTTTTTTCCTGTGCTACTGAGAAAGGATAAACTCTGACAATACCCTGTAAATTTCAGAACCCTTGGACGGAGTCCCATAATTGAACCCTAGTTACAACTTTGTTCCACATTGAAATGAACAGCTCCTTGAAGAGGTCAAGTTGTTTTCATCCTTTCATTGACAAGACAGCTTTCCAACTTCCCCCCGGGGACTTTGTCCAGCCTCTGTTTGGGGATTTCTAGGAAGAATCCAGTTGGTACTGGAGGGCACTGGAAGGGGGGCTGGCTTTACTGAGATACAGAGGGAGGAAGTGACACCCTCAAAGTCACATAGGTAGGAAATGCTATAGCCAGGGTTCAAAGACGTGTCCTCTGACTCAAGTCCAGCACGTCAGGTCCAATGAAGAGTAACCCACCTCCCTCCACTCCCAGTTCCCTTCACCATTTCTCCGGAAACAAGACTAGCTTGTGATGAATTTAGCAACCTCCAATGGTTGTGCCCAACTCAGGTTATAATCACAGAGGGCATCAAGATGCCCCCTCCAGGAAGAGGCAGCTCTAACTGTTTCTCCCTGCTTCCCTCTGAAACAAGAGAATCCAATCAGGAGTAGAAATATTGAGCGACCCCACCCAGTCACTCACACCTGTCCGCCTATCAGTCTCTGCAGAACAATGGGCCATTTGTGTTACCGATTTCACTCCTACCTCCTAAGGAGAACTCAAACATCAAAGGTGTCCAGAAGCCCCAAATCCACAAAGGAAGAAGAACATCAAAGGCAAGAAAAGCTGTTAAGTTTGCTGATGTTTGGTGGTAAGCCTTGGGTCCCATTAAATTGTTTTGTTTCCTGGGAGGAGGAAAACATTTTAGCTGAGTGTATACACTTGGATCCCGCCCCCCCCCCAAAAAAATTAGGTGTTTAATTATGTAGGTTGTCAAGCATAGCTAGATAGCCCTCTGAAAAAGATCTGGAGGTTTTAGTGGACCACAAGCTCAGTGTGTCAACAGTGTAGATGACAGCCAAGAAGCCAATGGGATCTCAGGCTATATTAAGAGAGGCAGAGGTCCAAGACCAGAGAGGCGATTCCTTGGTTAGTCCATGTCTCCAGTATTGTGTTCAGTTCTTGGCACCATGTTTTAGTGAGGACCACTGGGGAGCAGGGGAGAGTCTTCAATAGGAATGATCAGGTTATCAGGAGAATTTTATTGATTGATTGATTGATTGATTGATTGATTTTTAGTGAGGCAATTGGGGTTAAGTGACTTGCCCAGGGTCACACAACTAGTAAGTGTTACGTGTCCGAGGCCAGATTTGAACTCAGGTACTCCTGACTCCAGGGCCGGTGCTCTATTCACTGGACCACCTACCTGCCCCCAATAGGGATGATCAGGAGAATAAAGGAGCTGACCTTTTGATTCTGCCACTTGAGGATCATGAGAAGCAATTTAAGCTGTTTAGCCCGGAGAAGAGAAGACCCAGAGGGGATATGGGAGCTGTCTTAGAAGGGGCCTGACATTTCGCCTTTGCATATATTTACAGTTGTACATGTTGTTGCCATTGATACAATATAAGCTCTTTGAAGGCAGAGACTATCTTTTTCTTTGTATTCCCAAGACCTAGCAGAGTGCATGGCAACAGTTGGTGTTTAATAAATGCTTGTTGGGGCAGCTAGGTGGAGCAGTGGATAGAGCACCGGCCCTGGAGTCAGGAGTACCTGAGTTCAAATCTGGCCTCAGACATTTGACACTTACTAGCTGTGTGACCCTGGGCAAGTCACTTAACCCCAATTGCCTCACAAAAAAAAGAAAAAAAAGAAATGCTCGTTGATTCATTTGTTTCATATTGGGTCTTGCTTACTTGTATTCTTGCACGGACAAAAGAGAAAATGGATGCTTGAGGCCACGGACCCAAGCCCACTGAGGGATCCAGAAGAGCAGAAGGCTTGGGGACTCCAGGTGGGACGGGTGGTCAGCAAGGTTAGAAAGAGGTAAAAGCCTTGCTCCAAGGACAGCGTTCCTTGGATCCGTTCCCAGAAGGGGAGGCCCTGAGGAAGCAGGCATGATTAGATTAGCAAGGTCATTGGGGTCACCCTTCACACTGCATCCCATTCACATAAAAACCACAGCCTTCTCAGACTCATTTCATAAACTCAGAGATTTTGAGCTCAAAGAGATGGAGGCGGAAGTGGAAACTAAAGAAGTGGAGAGGTGGAAATTGAGGCAGGTGACCCAGGCATAGGACTGGCAGGCAGCATTCAAACCCTCTGACTCCACTGGGCCACCTAGTCACTCACAGGATCTCAGAGGACAAAGGGACCCGTGGGGCCATTTGTGTGTGGGCAGGGGTCCCCTCCATCACATCCCTGCCAAATGGTCATCCAGCCTCTGCTTGAAGACCTCCCGGGAAGGGAGGCTCATTACCTCTTCTTGTGGACAGCATTTCCTCACATCAGCAGTTGCTGCTTCCACTTTTCTTCTCGTTCTGAGCTCTGGGGGATTACTGAACCCCCTTTGAAGAGAACAGCCTTTAAACCCATCCACCCCAAGTCTGCTCTTTTTAGGCTAATCACCCCTCTGCTCCTTCATCTGCTTGTCACATGGCATGAACTACAGAGCTCTAGTCAGAGCCAGGATTTGAACTCAGGACTTTAAATCTAGTAACAGAATAAAGGAGTGTTTCAGGGGACACTATGGAAAGGGAGAGAAGACAGTACTGACTTGGGAGTTTGGGGGCTATGTTTACTGTGGGAGTGGGGTTGGGAGATGACAGCAGCTGCCAGCCTGCTGCCCCTCCCCACCTTACCTTTACTACAGAGAGCCACAGCTTATCTCCTATTGATTTCTCAGGCTTGTGTCATGGCTCAAACCCCCAGACCAGGCCGTGCCTTGGGGTGGCTTTTCATCCCCTATACTCCCCCCTTACCTGCAAAGAGAGAATGATGGCTGGTAGCTCAGAGGCAAGGTGAAGGAGCAGAAGAGTGAGTGGGCCAGTGAGTGAGGTGGCTGGTGCCAGCCAGGAAGGAGGAGGATGGGACACACACCCTTGGGGTGTCAGCATCTGGTGTAAGCCCCAGCATTTACAACATGCCTACCACCTAGGTCTGGCTAGCTCTGACTGGAGGCTGAGAGTTTCCTCATGCCCTCTACCAAACACTGAGCTTTTTAGGGGACTGGCTCTGGTTTGAGGGGCTCCTGCCAATGGTCTCCTCTCTCCCCAAGGTGGCTCGGGGAGAATACCAATTGCATTCCATGAGCACCAAAGTGCATTTGTGGGTTCAGATGCTTGCATCTGGTCGTCCAGATTGAGAGAAGGAGGAACAGCAGCCCAGGATAATTGACACGAGAGGATGATGGCACAATCCCACCTCCAACGGCCGTCATCTCCCTTCTTGGGTGCCCTCTGCTTCGGGCAGAGCAGACTGGGCAGTATGGGCAGAAGCCTGGCTCTCACCTCCGGGGCCTGCTTCCCAGGGGTTAATCTTGGCCAGTTCCTCTTCCCTCTCAGCTGCAAAGATTCCTGTGCTTAAGCAGGGGATGTCGAGGAGAAACTGAGGTGGGTGAGGGCGGAGGCGCCTCAGCTGTGGGGAATAGGTCTGGGCTCCAGGGTGAAAGTTCAGAAGATCAGAGGAGCCTCAATTTGGAGCTGGAAGGGGTCTTAGCATGGTGCGGATTAGGAAACAGGCCCAGACAGGGAGGGAAAGTGATTTGCAGGTAAAGGGCACCTGGTCCCACGGCATCATTATGCAGATTAGGGCTTTCCCAAATCCCTCTAAAGTCTAGTGCCCTCCCTCTGCCCCTCATTCCCTCCTTATCCTGTCTGCTGCTTATTTGTGCAGAGCTGTTTGCAGGTTGACTGTGAGATCCCCGAGGGCAGGGACCGTCTTTTGTCTTTGTATTCCTAGCACCTGGCACACAGTAGGGACTGAATAAATGTTTCTTGACTGACTGACTGACCCCCAAAAGAAACTGACACGCTCATGATTATTATAGAATTAGAGCTGCTTCCCCCACCCCATCCGAGGTCTTGTGATCCAGCCTCTTTATTTTTATGGATGAGTAAATTGAGGCCCCCCAAGGGGAAGTGAGGTTGCCTAAACACAGAGTTACTAAACAGCAGAGCAGGATCTCCACCGTCCCCTTAACCCCACCCGTGGATTATTCCTCCTTGTGTTTTTAGTCTT
>NC_057864.1:483036116-483216116 GCF_019393635.1 Dromiciops gliroides | reverse complement strand
GGATAGAATGTAGAACTGGAGGGAAGCTCAGGAAAGATCTAACCCAGACCCCTCATTTTGCATGTGAAAAAATCAAGGCCCAAGGAAATGAAGAGCCTGCTGCCACTTCTATCCCAGCTCTCCTTGCTGGGAAACGTTTCCTGTCATTGAGCTGAAGTCTGCCTCCCTACAACTTCCACCTGTTATTCCTGGCTCTGCCCTTTGGGACCAAATAAGTAATTCTTCCTGCATGTGACAGCCCCCAGTCTTCTCTTCACCAGCTCCTCCAATTTATAGCATGTTTCTCAATCTCCTTAGCACCCAGTCACCCTACTCTGGAGACTCTTGACTTTCTCAGTCTTTCCTAAAATGGGTTGCCCAGAAATGAACACAGTCCAATGGAAGGATCAGCTCTTCTATTTGTTCTTTGTTTTGTTTTGTTTTGTTTTGTTTTGTTTTGTTTTTTGCAGGGCAATGAGGGTTAAGTGACTTGCCCAGGGTCATACAGCTAGTAAGTGTTGTTAAGGGCTAAAATTCTAGCTAGACTGTCTAAAATCTAATAAGCAGTCACCAATAAATTATAAGCTTTAGCAAGAGTTAGACTTTTAAGCATTTATTAAGGAAAATAAGAATTTGGTAAAGAGAGAGAGAAAGGCCTACATTCATCTATCTATTAAAGGGAGAGCACATTTCTCGCTCCCTTCTCCACCAGAGGCCTCAGGAAAAAGCCCCAGTCAGAGTGCCAGGCTCCCCCTTCTTCCTCCCACAAGCAAATGTCACTTCCTGACGCCAAAAAAAAGACACATGGTCTTGCCCTCAAAGACCTTCACTTCATGGAAGAGCTTTTCTACAGTAAGTCTCCACAAGGTGGGGTCATTCCAATCGTTACAGTGTCAAGTGTCTGGGGCTGGATTTGAACTCAGGTCCTCCTGAATCCAGGGCCAGTGCTTTATCCACTGCACCACCTAACAGTCCCCAACTCTTCTATTTGGAACACTCTTCCTCTTTTAAATGAGCTCAACATGGGGGCAGCTAGATGGCACAGTGGTTAAAGCACCAGCCCTGGATTCAGGAGTACCTGAGTTCAAATCCAGCCTCAGACACTTGACACTTACTAGCTGTGTGACCCTGGGCAAGTCACTTAACCCCCATTGCCTACCAAAACAAAAACAAAAACTAAAATAAATAAATAAATGAGCTCAACATGGTATGAGCTTTTAAATTTCACATTTCCTACTGTCACCTTATATTAACTTTGCTGTCCATAGAAGTTCCTTGATCATTTTCACCTTTACTATCTGTCTGTGTCTCACATTCTATATGTGTGCAGTTGGATTTTTGAGTCCAAATGTCAGACTTTATTTGTCTGTATTCAGTTTTATTTATTTATTTATTTTTGGGTGAGGCAGTTGGGGTTAAGTAACTTTCCCAGGGTCACACAGCTAGTAAGTGTCAAGTGTCTGAGGCCAGATTTGAACTCAGGTCCTCCTGACTCCTAGCTGCCCCATGTATTCAATTTTGTCATCTGCAGCTGTTGTCCAAGAGAGATGGACTGATGGAATAATTCAGTGACATGTTCATTCAACTGTATGTCATAGCCTGGGTAGTAGATGTTTTTTTCATCCACTTAGTTTTCCCTGTGTAAATTGTTAAGTAGATCTCTTTGGAATGGTTTTATTGTTGTTGTTGTTGAGCTAATTGAGGAGGATCTGTAGTAGTCTGGGTTTTGATGCCACTAGCATAATGTCATTTGCAGTTAGGAGCTACTGGAGGATCTTGTCATCGATAGGTGGCATATCTTACTGTCTTTCATTTGGCTACTGTAAAGCACCATCCTTTGCAGCAGGGAAACCTTTGTCAAGCACAGCTCCTGATTTTATGCTCTGCTTGATCTTGACCCATAGATGATCATTGCACAAAGACATATTTATGGTGGCATCTCTCAATGACTCTTACAGGATTTTAGCATGTGTCCTGTCTACACATATGTAGATAAACAGATATCAGGAAATCTGCCATCAAAGAAGTATTCAGCCTAGTCATATAACAAGAATGTGGGATGAACAATGAAGAGATCAGCCTTGAATCCTATTCTCCATTTCTTCTGTAAGTAATGTGTACTGTGCAGGTCAAGAGGAAGATGAGTGATTCTCTAGTAACCACAGTTCTTTCCCTTTGGAGGAGAGTCTCAACCACAAGGGAGTACAAGAAGTCTGGAGAACTGTATAAGTGAAAGAGACTGAGCTGACTAGAATGGGAAGGGGGAAGAAAGGAAAAGGAAGGAGAAGAGTTCTGCTTTTTTATAGATTTGGGCATGAGACCTTTGGGCTTTGTATTTTCTATCTGGTGAAATAAAACTTGTCGTGTATGTTTAGGTAAAAAAAAAAGAGTGAGGGATGACAGATGGAGAGCTGAGCACTGCCCTAGTAACCACTGGTTGTTAAAAGCCTTGGAGGAAGGCTCTTGGTGGGCTGGAGAGACACTCTCCTTCACACACAGCTATGGAGGACTAATAAGCAAGAAACTCCCAGAACAAGAAGGCATGGAGAGGTTGTTCCCTCCATCCCTGGAGGGAGTCACTACAGCACTGAGATCATTGATACACTAAATAGTGAAATACAGTCATGGATAGATAGGTTTTCTTTTCATAGATTCAGCCCATCATTTTATCTTGTTTAGATCTTTTGGGGTCCAGACCTGAAGTCCATCAAGCTAAGTTATCTCTCCCAGCTCTGTGTCACCTGCAAATCTGGCAAGCATGCCCTCATTTAAGTCATTGATAAAAATGTTGCACTACATGGATCCAAGAACAGACTCCTGAGCTGCTCCACTAAAGCTATGCCTCCAGGCTGATATCTACCCATCAGCCACTGCCCTTATGGTCCAGTTACTCCAGAGTACTGACTCCACTCAATGGTGTCACTTATCATCTAGCACCCATCCTTCAATTTTTTTTTTTTGGGGGGGGGAAGGCAATGGGGTTAAGTGACTTGCCCAGGGTCACACAGCTAATAAGGGTCAAGTGTCTGAGGCCAGATTTGAACTCAGGTCCTCCTGACTCCAGGGTCAGTGCTTTATCTACTGTGCCACCTAGCTGCTCCCCCATTCTTCCATTTTGCCACCTGTATTCACAAGGAGAACATCTAGGATAGCATGAAATACTTTTCTGAAAACAAGAGAGACTATGCCTAGAGTCCATGGACTTGTGTCAAAATATTTTAATCACTGTATTTCAATATAAGCGATTTCCTTTGTGAGCCAATCTCATTATTTTATGCATTATTCTTTATATATATATATGTATGTGTGTGTGTATGAATGTTATGGGGAAAATAGGGTAGGGGGGCTTGGGTAGGGGTAGGCGTTTGGGGTCCTTAGAAATTCCTCTTTAAAGAATTACACCCTCTTGCACACAAAAGCAATTAGAATAAGGTAGAGTTTATTCAGGGGCAGGGGAAGGGAAGGGAAACCAAGAGAGAAATCATTGGACTTCTCATGGGGAGAAGGCATGGCACAGAGCATGGCTCTGAGATACCAATCTCCTCGAGCAGGAGACTGGCAGATACTTTTATAGAGGACTGATGGGGGTGACCATCTGACTGTGGAAAGTTCCCTTATTGGGGGAGGACCATCCCCCACTGGTGGTGGCTGGGGGAGTTGGGTGAGGGGTGGCTGCAGATCTCTCGAGCCATCTCTTCAGGACACAAAGGCAGCAGCCACACCTAATCTTATCTCCCCAGGGGTGGAGGAGACTGCAATGAAGGGTGGGGGTCCAGGAGCTAGCTCGGTCTGATCTGGTTCCACTTATCTATCTCTTTAGGTGTGTCTGTCCTTTGGTTTAGTTTCTCAAGGAGAAGGTTCCTTGATGTACCCCAGACAACTTCTGGGGTGCTCTGGGCCCATAACATGTATATATACGTATATGTATAGATATATATAGATATAACCTATATCAGATTACCTGCTGTCTAGGGGAGGGGGGAGGGAGGGGAGGGAGGGAGGGAGAAAAATCTGAAATTGTAAAGCATGTATAAACAAAAGTTGAGAACTATCTTTACATGTAACGGAAAAAATAAAATATCTCAAAAACAAAAACAAAAAAAAAAACATGTATATATACAAAGTATATATATACACACTCACACATACACACACACACACACACACACACACACACACACATATAAAGGTTAAGAAACCCTGGCATTGCTTTGCTCATTCATCTATAACCCCATCAAGCAAAAGTAACACCATAAATTTGGCTTGGCTATTTCCTGGTGAAGCAATGCTGGCTGGTGCTAAGGGATCACTGCTTCCCCTCCCCTCATTCCTTTAATAATAAATATGTCTTAGCACTTCCCCCAACTCCTTTGCAGAGGTGAGAGATCCCTGAGTATGGAACACTGCATATTATTTTAGATTTTGGGGGCATTAATTAAAATTTGCTGATTGTTTTTCTTTTAAAAAATTATTTGTTAAAAAAAATATATTAGGGCAACTGGGTGGCGCAGTGGATAAAGCACTGGCCCTGGATTCAGGAGGACCTGAGTTCAAATCTGTCCTCAGACACTTGACACTTACTAGCTGTGTGACCCTGGGCAAGTCACTTAACCCTCATTGCCCCATAAGAAAAAAAAAACAAAACCAAAAAAATATTATTTGTTATAAGGGGTAACTGTAAGCAAGGCAGGGATGAGATATATGAGGAAATATAGGTGCTATGAAAATAAAATTTATTTTTAAAATAATGTCTTAGAATTTTGCAAGAAAAGTTGAGGGGTATGCTGGAGCCAGTTCTAATCAGTTTAGAAGAGCTGATTGTTAAATTGTCAGTGTCAGCATTCACACCTCAATCACTACAAATGAAGGCTGTGTTAGTAATCAGATTAAGTTTAAAAGTGTGCATTCACCATCCCCCCAACCCCCCCCCCAACACACACACCTGGAGTCCTAGTTGTTAAATGTTTCCTTCTGTTGTGGGAATGCAGTGGGACCCCCAAGAAACCTAAAGATCCCAACCCCCAAGACCAAGGGAAAAAATAAAGGACTGGCCCTGTATTCAGGAGGACCTGAGTTCAAATTCAGTCTAAGACACTTGACATATATTAGGGCAACTGGGTGGCGCAGTGGATAAAGCACTGGCCCTGGATTCAGGAGGACCTGAGTTCAAATCTGTCCTCAGACACTTGACACTTACTAGCTGTGTGACCTTGGGCAAGTCACTTAACCCTCACTTCCCAGCAAAACCAAACCAAAACAAACAAAGAGGAATAAAGTGTGGCTGAGGACGACCCAGGTACGCAGATAAGCAGCAATACCAAGGTCTATAAGATGATATGCAGGATATGGACGGATGCTACATATTCTACTGATACCCCATTATTCCAAGATCCCCACCTACTTATCTGGCCCTTCCCAGTTTTTGCATTTCCTCTTGCTTTGTAATTCCTTCACCTTTCTTTGTTTTGTAAAGATACAAAAGAGCAGGTCTTCTCTTACTCCAGTGAGACAGATTTTCCTTAGTGAGTCTGTCTTCTGGCCACATATCTCTCCTAATAAATCTTTTTCTTTTACACAATTTGTGGTGACCCTCCAATTCTTTGGGTGAGCTAGTCCCCTGAAGCAGGATCACACTTCCTCCTGTTGGAGTCAAGCTATAATTCCTATCGATCCTGTAAAGGTCCCACCCTGTCTTCCTTTCCCTTTTAAAATTAAGACAATACAGGTACACCAACCTCTCCCTCCACCTGATTTTTCCAGAAATCCATGGTGCCAATTTAGTCATTACTTCTCCCAGATTTTTCAGCACCTTGGGATGCAGCTTGTCTGGGCTTGGTGATTTGAATCATGGAGCATGGTCAGGTGCTCTCTTGCCATCTTTCTCACCTCTTTGCTTTCCACTTCCTGCTCACCACTTCCATCCTCAGTCCCAAGGTCTCTCTGGTAGAGAAAGACTTCAGTACCAGAAGCAAGAAAAGGGAGGTCTTCTGTCTGGGAGGCTCGATGGAGTGAGAGGAGGAAGATGGCTTTTGAGGTTTGTAATTCATCATAAATAGCTCACATGAACATTGATTGGACTCTACCTCGAAGGTGATTGACTCCTGGGTCAGGAAGAGCCAGCGCCCTGAGTAAGCTATTAGAAGAAGTAGGAGGCATGGTTCCTGGACTATTCCAGCCCTACTGAGGTGGTACCACAAGTCTCCCTTGGACCTCCAATCAAGAGCAGAGGGGATTTCTTTCCCACAATGGCAATGACAAGCCCATAGCAGCAACAACACAGGCAGTGTTGGCCTGAGGCAAGACTTCTGTTTTCCTCCTAAGCAACAGATGGCTATCAAACAACCACTTCTAGCCTTGGTGGCAACTTCATGACCTTGAGAGTTCCCGAATCAGATGCTGCTTATGGGAGGTGAATTCTGCAGTAGCCTCTTAGAACAGAAGGCAGGCATAGGCTGAAGTCAGCTCAGATGGGCTCAGGGGAGCTGATTGTTAAGTTCCCAGGATAAAAACACCTCAGAAATCCAAAAATGCTACAAATTAGAGTTTGAGTCGTGGTTTCGTTGATTGTCTAGACTTTAGTAAGTGATGGAGAGGGGCAGCTAGGTGGCGCAGTGGATAAAGCACTGGCCCTGGATTCAGGAGGACCTGAGTTCAAATGAAGCCTCAGACACTTGACACTTACTAGCTGTGTGACCCTAGGCAAGTCACTGAACCCTCATTGGCCCGCAAAAAGAAAAAGAAAAGAAAAATACAATTGTTGAATAATTCTAACTAGAAAGTGACAGAGAAAATGTTAACTTAAAAATGTGTCCGGCTCACATTGTCCATTTCCTCCTCCTGGAGAGGCTGTTGTTAAAACATTGACTGCACCAGTATAGCCCTGGGAGAAGGGCATCACTCCTAGAAGTCCACATGGACTAGAGCCAGGTCTGGGTGGCCAGAGCATTAGGACTTTGTGAGACTCTCAGACAGAACAGATCCAAGATGAATGTGAAATATCTCTTCAGCATTCCCATGAAGTTTCCTTTACCCCCACGAGAGTACAATAGGTGATGCGCTGTTGTTTCAGGTTGTGGGTATTTGTTAAGGCTTCCTTATGACTTTTAAGCATTTCCTTCGTACTAAAGGAATGATGATTTCTTAGATTTAGACCTCGAAGGGACTTCAGTGCACACTCACCCCCAGACCCAGACCCCAACCCATTTTGCAAATGAGGAAAGTGAAGTACAGAGTGTCTGAAGTAGGATTTGATCTCCTGCCTCCAAGCCCGGTGTTCCATCCACAGTCATGCTGCCTCACAAAGTGGAGAGACGCCTGCTAGCTACTTTGTACAATGAAAACCTCTTCCAGAAGGCTTTAACCCTTTATGGGGAGGCTCTAAATAGAAGCTCTCCCTAAATTCAGCTTCTGAGATTTTCTCCAGAATCCCAGAACGGGGGCAGAGACAGAGAGTCCAAGAAAGAGCCAGACCCCTTCTCTTTGGTGTGAGGCTACCTCCAGTTAGAATTGGATTCTCCTTAAGACTGGAACAAGAGCTCCCCTTTGAGGAGGGGGCTTCCCTTAGGTCAGGCAGGGGGAGGGGGGAGTCATCTCCAGGGGAGTTACCACCGCATGAGCCACATGCTTACAAAGAGAGCCAAAGTCTATCTGACCCTTGGGAATACTCTTCCTCTTGCTCTTCCCTTTGTCTCTCCCCATGACCATCCCCAAGCCTGCCCAGGCATCACAGCCTTGGACTGTGGGATCACCAACTACAAGCTGTCCAGTGAGATGGAGGACAGCCAGTCCTTACTGTCATGGCTGGACCCCTGGACCTTCCCATCTCCCCACTGTCATGGCCTCCAGTTCCTGGGCACTGTCATCTGACCCACTGGGGAATCCTTTGGATTTCTGGAATCTTCCTATCCTGTGGCCAGATGCTTCTATAAGTGAGCCCCCCCCCCCCATTAGAGTGTGATCCCCTTGAGAGCAGGCCTTGCTCATGAGCTTTTTTTTATTTGCGCCACTAGCACTTAGCACGGTGTTTGACACCCAGTAAGAGGATCATAAATGCTTTTTCACTCTCACTCATTTAGTGAACCCCTGACCCCTTAAATATCAGAACTCCTCACCTTCCCCAGATCTCTGCCTCCCTGGTCTCCGAATGACACCACGCTATCACAACCTCCTTTCTCACCCCTGCCAGGGAAACTGGACAGGTGTTCAGACTCTGTCTAGACACACACACAAACACTCAGGCAACTCAGAAATGAGGGGTTCTGTTTTCTTTTTAAAATAAGAGATTCTGTGTTTGGTTAATAGGAGAAGGAGTCAGATTCCAGCTCAGTCCAGGAACGACTCTGTTCACTGACCCTTTTGAGTGATGGCGGGGGGAGGGGACAAGGGACCACGGATGCTGAGGTGCCTGGGTCCTTGGCCAGGGTATGGATCTGGGGGACTGGGCATCCTGGCCTCCAATGAACCAGAGAGAGAAGGTGGGATGTAAAGTGAGCTGAATTCAGAGACCTGGCTAGCTTCGTGTCCCCGCCTCCCCATCCTGTCCCCACTAAACTTGAGTGGTTCAGACTGGAGGCTGAATTCCTGTTTCAAGCCCTTGCAGGGCTGTGCTCTCACAACAACTGGCTTCCACTTATGTACTGCTTTGGGGTTTGCAAAGGGCTTGACAGACATGATCTCATTGGAGCCTTGTAATAGCCTGGGTAGGTCAGGGCCATTAGGGTCTCTATTTTGCAGATGAGGACACAGACTTAGAGAGACTGAATGACTTGCCCAGGGTCAAACAACTTGCTAGAGTGAGAGCTGGGATTTGAACCCATGCCTTCCTGACTCCAAGTCTTGTATTTTATCCACTATTCCAGAGAGTTTCTCTAGAGTGAGACAGAAGGAAGTCTGGGGAGGAGACCATAAAACTATCCCAAATCATGGGATGGGATCTCAGAGTCAGGTGGTCTAGTCTGACACCCTCATTTTATAGATAGGGAAACTGAGGCAAAGGGAGGTGAAGGGACTTGCCCAAGGTCACATGGGGAGTAAGTTTCAGAATCAGGATTTGAATCCAGATCCAGTGTTTTTTCTTTACTAGGTTCTTCCTGGCTGTGTGACCTTGGTGAAGCCCAACCTCTGTTCCCTCATAAAATCTAGATCATAATGCCGCCACCGGTGACTTGTGAAAGCTTAATGAGAGAATTGTTGTATGATGTGCCTTGGAAATAATCAAGCATATAAAAAGCTGTCAGTAATTATTTTGTGGGCTCCCAGTGGGGAGGACCTGTGGGCGGCCCAGAGCACAAGAAAGGGGAGGAGGGAGCCAGTGGCCCCAGGGCCTCTTGGCTTCTTAACCCCTGGGCCCTAGGGCAAGGACTGGAGGAAGAGAGAAGGCAGGGGGCAGGGTGGCTGGGCTGGCCTCTCTCTACCCCCAAACCATAGCCCTGCACTAACAAGGGTAATAGCCCACATTCATATGGAGCTTGAAGGTTTGCAAAATTCTTTACAGACATTATCTCCCAGGATCCCAACAATAACCTGTAAGGGAGAGAAGTGTTATCAGTCCTACTCTGCTGGTGAGAACAAGGCCTGAGTTAGAATTTTCATTCTACCACTCACTACCTACCTATGGGCCTCATCTATATACAGAGAAGTGTGGATTAGGCCACACTTCCGGGGCACTTCTGTGGGGGGGATGCGACCCCCCTGGGGCAGCAGGCTGAAGCCTGGGGTCCCTTCTCAGAATTATGTTTTCTAGTATTTCATGGGCACGTTATGTGTCAGACATTAATGAAAAGAGATGTCTTTCCCCCCCCCCCAGAATCCTGAGGGGTAGAGGCAGTAGGGTGGGGAGAACATTGACTTGGAGTAAAAGGACTTGGGTTCAAATCCTTACAGTGACACTGGGCCCCCATGGCACAGCTCTAGGACTAGTCACTTCATCTCTAGGGGTCTGAGTTTCCTCGTCTGTAAGATGACTATGTAGTTACCCATGGGAACCTGACAAGGTAATTTCCTGTCCTTGGGTGAATCTCAGTTTCTTTTTCTGCAAAATAAAGGGTTTCGGTTAGTTGATTTCTAAGGTCCCTTCCATCTCTGAATCTATGACCCTATAACTTGCCCAGGGTCACAAAGGACCCCCAGTCCCGAATCCTCCCCATTAGGCAATGCTGCCTCTGCTGCCTTGGGTGTCAGTGGTAGGTACGTCCGAGAAGTCAGGGGCTAAGTCAGTGATCCTAGAAGCCAGCCTGGCCCCCCAAAACCCTCCTCTCAGGGCAGGTGATCCAGTTTCCTGCCAAGCACACTCATCCTTTTGCCCCTCTTGCCCTCTGGGCCCCTTGATCAGGCATGGTTCCCGTGGGAACATTGGCGCCAATATCCGGAGCTCCCTGGGGTCTCCCTGTTACCTGCCCACTAGCCGCTCCTATCCAGCCCTGGAACAAAGGGCCCGGTGCCTGCCACCCGGCTGGCTATGTTTGCCCAAGGTGGGTCCCTCCTGGCAGAGATGCTGTGTAAACAGGGCAACTGGCCCTAGAGAACTGCCTAGGGAAACAAGGGGATGGAGTGGCTTTCCGAGAAGGGAGCCCCAGTCAGCACCCCAGAAATTTAGGTTCCCCAAAGACCAGCACCTCACAGAGCCTGAAAAGACCTCACCCTGCCACAGAGTCTGGGGAGGGGAAAGGACAGGGAGATCTGTTCTTTTTTTTTTTTTTTGGCGGGGCAGTGGGGGTTAAGTGACTTGCCCAGGGTCACACAGCTAGTAAGTGTCAAGTGTCTGAGGCTGGATTTGAACTCAGGTACTCCTGAATCCAGGGCCAGTGCTTCATCCACTGTGCCACCTAGCTGCCCCCTGGGATATCTGTTCTGAGGGGCCTCAAGGGGTTGAGAACAGACCTGTGCAGGAGAAAGTTTGGGAGGAAGGGTTCAGGTCTGAGGACCTGGGTGTAAATCCTAGCTTTGATACTTTCTAGCTAGCTGTGTGACTTCAAGCTTCTCTGGGCTTTGTGTCCTGCTCTGTAAAGTGAGGTGGTTGGATTGGGTAGCCTCTGAGGGTCCTTCCAACAAGCTTATAGACCTGGGCTCACCAATCATCCCTTCAACCTGGGGCTTTGGGGGAACTGGACTTCTGTGGACTAATGTAAGTGCAGGTGTGGCTTCTCCCCTCTGGGATCCCTCCTCTAGCACCTTCGCCTTGCCCTTGGTCCAGACCAGCAATGTCAATACAGGATACTAGAAGGACTGGCAAGGGCCCCTTGGGTCATCTGGTCTACCTCCTGGCTTTTACAGCAAGCCCCAGGAATCGCCCGAGGTCACAAAGCCTGCGGGCATCAGCATCTCCTAGGATGAGAACAATTCTCCTTAGAGCCTCTCTGACCCTGGGAGCATAGATCTAGGTACCTTCCAGGCCTCAAGAACTCCACACTATTCTCTGAGGCTTCTCTCTCATTCCCAGACCTACCATGGATCCTGATCCTTCCCCCATGTCCCTTTCTCCTCTTCTTAGAATAGAAATTCCCCAGGGGTGGCTAGGTGGTGCAGTGGATAAAGCACCGGCCCTGAATTCAGGAGTACCTGAGTTCAAATCTGGCCTCAGACACTTGACACTTACTAGCTGTGTGACCCTGGGCAAGTCACTTAACCCCCACTGCCCGCCAAAAAAAAAAAAAGAAAGAAAGAAAAGAAATTCCCCAAGGGCAGAGATTGTCTTGCTTTTGCTCAGTACTTAGCACCCGGCTAGGCCCAAGGTACAACTTAATCAGTTCTATAGCCCGCATTCCCTTGTGCTTGGGGGAAGCAGCATAAAGCTTGACTGAGGGAAATGGTGTGAAATGTCGCCTTGGGGGCCCCAGCTTGAGGGGGGGAGCCCCTAAAACTTCCTGGGAGGAGGGTAGGTGAGAGTGCTGGAGCGGAGACAAGTGTGGGGGGCATTTTAACTAAAGATGTTGGCCCCCTCGGCGCTAAACAGGGCTATTTCTATGCTTCTGAGCAGCTGCAAATGCTTTAGCATCCTAGCTCTAGCAAGGGACCTGAGGAGCCACTTTTTTACAGGGGAGGAAACTGAGGCCCAGGGAGGTTCCAGGTTCCTAGGAACCCACTGTCCTGCTCCCCTCCTGCCGGTGGCAGCAGCTTGGGCCACTTTGGGGCAGCCCTCATCCTAGGGAAGGTTTTCCTGAGCTAGATTCGACACTTACAGACTCTTTCTAGCCTTTCCCCCATTGCCTCCAGTTCTGGCCTTCTAGGGTCTGAAGCTCTTTCACATGTCGGCCTTCAAATTCGTGACCACAGCTCCCTGCCCCCCCCCTTTCTCTAATCCAGGTAGAAGTCCAGGTTCACTCCCTTCCTTCAGAATAAAATACAAACTCCTCTGTGTTAGGCATTTGCAGCTCCCCCCCCCCCCCACTTCATAATTTGGCTCAAGCCTGCCTTTTCCAGGTGGATTCCCCATTTTTAATAATAACAGTAGCTAGCATTTACAGAGAATGTTAATGTTTGCAAAGCACTGTACATGTTATTTCCTTTAATCATCCATGTTCGGAGGTAGGTGTTATTTATTATTAATCTCATTTTACAAATGAAGAAACCAGGACTGAGGGGTCAAGTGACTTGCCCAGGATCACTCAGCTACTGTCAGAGGCAGAATTCGAACTCATCTTCTGGACTCCAGTTCAGGACTCTATGTCACCTAGCTTTATTCTCTGTCTCCCGTCTCCATGCCTTTGCCTAGGCTGCACCCCATGCCTGGAACCCTTCCCTTTCACCTCTGTCTGTTGGATTCTGTAGCTCCTTTCAAGGCTTACCCCGGGGCCATCTCCTCCAAGAGGCCTTTCTCGATTCCTCCAGTTGTTAAACCTCCACTTCTAGCACCTATTTATTTGTCGCGACAAGGATAGGAACTGGACCTGAGATTTCCTTTGCCAGAGAGAGCTCTCAGCTACCATCGGTGCACGTGGGCGCCTGGCTTGCATTTGATCTCTTTGCAATTCAGAAGGTTGCTCTAAGTCTTGCTCCGGATCACGCAGACCTCCCTGGTCCGAC
Source organism: Dromiciops gliroides (assembly GCF_019393635.1). Taxonomy (NCBI): domain Eukaryota; kingdom Metazoa; phylum Chordata; class Mammalia; order Microbiotheria; family Microbiotheriidae; genus Dromiciops; species Dromiciops gliroides. The sequence goes on along the minus strand of NC_057864.1, from coordinate 483,203,117 downwards.
CTGCCACCCACTGCCTGTGAGACCTTGACTAAGTCACGGGACCTCAGTTTCCTCATCTGTCATGGGAAAGGTGCTGAATTTGGAATGATGGGACCTGAGTTTAATCCTGGCTCTTTTCCTGTGTTACCTTTACTCAACGTCTCTGGGCCTCGGTTTCCCCATCTGCAAAACGGGAGAGTTGTGCCAGATGACCTTATAGCTCTAGACCCTATCCCAGAAGACCACAGCCTTTTCCGATGGCCAGAGAAACGCCCGGAATGAAAGAAGACAGCCCGGAACGGCGCGCACGGTGAGGACGGTGTAGACGCTAGGGGGCGCTCCACGCCCGCTCTAGCCCACCTGCAAGCACCTCCTCCGCCCTATTTCAGTTCCCAATGCCAATGGGGACTAGGGGGCGTGGCTTCCTTCCCTGATGGACGGCGTCGCCCCGCCTAATCTAATTCATCTTTTCTTGAGCTCCTCCCTCCGCCCTGTCGCTAGGCTCTAGGGGTGGGGCTGAGGGGGGCCACTGCCACCTGGGGACGCAGGGGGCGTTCCGGGCGGGGCGTGACTCACGAGCCTGGCCTTCGCCCATTGGCCGTCCAGTGGCCCGGGGCGTGGCGGGGCGGGTGATGGGCAGGAAGCCGGCCCGGCCCCTCTCCCTCTGAGCCGCCGCGGCAGTGCAGGCTGGAGCAGAAGTGAAGGAGGGCGGGCGGGTGTGCAGGAGGCACCCCAGACCCAGGAGCCCGGACCCCGAAGCCCAGAGCCCAGCGCTCGGATCTTAGACCTAGACCCCTGTTGCCCCCGGGTGGGCCTGCCGGCCCCTGGATTACCGTGCGCCTCGGAGCACCACCGCCTCCCACGAGCCCGTCCACGGAGGGTCCGGCCAGAGCCCGCCGGGCCCGGGCCCCTGTCCCCGAGGACCTACCTGCTTTACTGCCTGGCAGCCCTTCGGCCGCGTCCGGCCCGCACCGTCCACAGCCCCCGATCCTCCCTGCGCGGTGCGCCCCGAGGGCGGTCCCGGCCCGGACCCCTGCCCGCCCGGCCATGGCCCGAGCCCACCCGGGCTGCCGGCCGCCGGCGGCGCCGGGGCTCCCGGGGCTGCGGGGGCCGCTGCTCCAGCTCCCGCCGCTGCCGCTGCCGCTGCCGCTGCCGCTGCTGCTGCCGCTACTGCCGCTGCTGCTGCTGCCCGCCGGCAGCTGGGCGCTGGAAGGTGAGAGCGAGCCCCCGGGGGTGCCGGGCAGGAGGGCGGCGGGCGGGCATCAGGCCGGGGCGCCCCCCGCGCCCGGCCCCGGGTTCCTCCGGAGGGGCCGCTGTTCAGGCTGCCCGGAGCCCCGGACGATCCCGCAGCCCGGGGCCCGGGACCCGCGCCTGGAGGAGGGCCCTGGGCCTCCAAGAGACGTCTGCCGGGTAGATGGAGACGGGGGTGGGGGGTCGGGAAATCGATCGGCTGCGCTCGAGGAACGCGGGAGGGATCCCTCGGGTGGCGCGGGGGCCCTGCCACTGTCAGCCACGGAGGGGAGGGAGGAGGGATCCGCTACGCGGGAGCGGGGGGAGGGGATCATCAGAGACAAGCTGGGGAGGGAAGGGGGGCATCCTCCTGGGCACCTCTCAGAGGGGCATGGGTGACCCAGGAGTGCACGACACCCTTTCGGGGCCAGGCTCCGATGGGAGAGAGCCGAGGACTGCCCTCCGCTCCTGGGGATCCCCCGGGGGTGAGGGTGGGGGGCACCCAAGAAACCCGCCGGGCTCCTCATGTGAGCAGCTGGGGAGATGGAGTTGGGGGCCGAATGTGAGTGTGAGTGCGAGTGGGGAAGACTGTGCGTGTGCCTTGTCTCCATGAGTGCCTGCGTGCGTATGTGGGGGTACCCTCGGCTTCCCGGAGGCTGAGCGAGCCGGCCCAGCTAGCCCGCTTTGTCGGGTGGAGGGGATGAGCCTGGCAGCCGTCGTGAGCGCTGCTGCTGCTGGCTTGCGGGGGTGGCAGGGGCTGGGGCACTGTTATTGTTTATGTATTAGCAAGTGCCAACAACGCACGAGGGGGGCCGCCCCACCCAGCCCGGGGGCTCACCTCCGTGTGGATTTCACTAGGAAATCCAGGCAGGCCTACAGGCAGGCGGGGTCTACTGGAGGCCAAAGCGCCCCTAACCGGGCCCCCGAAGTTTCTGGTTTGATCCTGGTCCTCCCGACAGTGCCAAGTGTGGAAAACCGGCCAGCAACACAATGGCTTGTGCTCACACCTCCTCCTCCTTCTCTTGCAGTTGTGAGGATGGGGAGGGGGGGCCCACTCCCAAATCCCAGGGGAGCTGGGGCACAAGTGTTCTTGTCCCCTCTGGACTGAAAGCCGCTTACAGGCATGCCCTGTGACACATGCATGCTGAGATGGACACACTGGGACCCAGACACAAACAATAGAAACTTACACAGACCCATCAGCAAGTAGAAGCACACACACATATTTTATAATGCCCAGAAATCAGGAAAGGGGGGGGCATTACTTTTTCAAGGGTGGATATTGAAAAAATAGAAATAAGTACTTCTACCCTTGTACACACACACACTTCCCTCCAACGTTTAGGAGCTTAAAATGATTCTGGTTAACTTGGTTAGCCCATAAAAGTATCCTATTTGGGTAGGGATATATATATAGTTGTAGGGGTTTGGTTGGGGAAGGCGGGGGGGGGGGGGGGGGGGGGGGTGTTTTAGGGGAAAAAGACTTTTTTCTCCCTGGTTCTTTCCAATGGGGGGGGGGTCTTGCTCTGGGATTTCTGGGATTTTCTCTCCCCCCCCCCCCAGTTTTTCTCATTCATCTACACAAAGATCTCTGTACTCTCACACAACGACAAGGGAGCCGGCAGACACACACATACACACACACACAGATGTACACAGGGGCAGGGCCCACATTCGAACACTCACAAAGATGTGGGTCTATGATAGGATCACAGGCTGGAGAAACCAGTGAAGCTCTCTTTGTTGTTGGGTGCCTTCAGGGTGTGAATGTGAGTAGTTCCCAGGTCTCTCTCTCTCTCTCTCTCTCTCTCTCTCTCTCTCTCTCTCTCTCTCTCTCTCAGCATTGCTGGGTGTCTATTTGGCTTGGATTAGGGGAGTGTATTGCAGGTGAGCACCCCTTCCATTGCTCTGTTTGGTTCAGCCCGAGTCTCATCAGAGTAGACTGCCTGCTCTGTGTGCCTAGCTGGTGTCAGGGAAGGGGGAAAGGGAGCAGTAAGAAAACCCTTATGTCAGATAAACTGCATCTATGGAAAGCATTCAAAGGACCTGGATTCCAATCCTGTTTCTATCTATGTGACTTTGAGCAAGTCCCTTTCCTTCCTCTTTGCCCCAGTTTGCTCCCCTGCAAGGTAAGGTCATTGGACCTTGAGACTGCTATGGTCTCTTCCAGCCCTAGATTTCTGTGCACTGAATAAGTGAGGCAGGCAGGTGGTTCTTTCCTAACTGAAAACAAGTCTAAGAGGGAAGAAAAGGCGGGAAGCCTGTGCCCTTGTTTCCTGACTGTAGAATGGGCGCTGGACCTTTGACCTACCTGGGTTAGATCAGCCCCCCCCCCATCCCCACCCTTGCACCTGGTTTCTGGGCTTCAGAAACAGGAGTGCAAACGGTGATTGTAATAATAACAGCTCCCGTTGACAGAGTTTCCAAAGCACTTGACATTCGACTCATTAGCCCTCACAACACCTTAGTCATGTGGTTGCTCCTATTATCCCCATTTTCCTGATGTAGAAACTAAGTCTACAAGGAGGTGAGTGACTTGTCTGGGTCACATAGTTAGTAATCAGCCTAATCCAGGTTTGGAGTCTACCTCTCCTGAGCAGCTACTGTGTTGGTGTACTTTGTGATGAGCTCCTGGACTAGTCCCAACCCTCCTCCCTGTTCTCTAGCCTGGGGATCTTCCTGTATTCCAGACCCCAGCACCTGCAGCCTGGTCTTTCTTTATGTCTGTTTGAGGAGTGTGGGGGTGGGGTGGGGGGGAATGTATGGTGGGAGGGAGGGGGTGGTGGAAGGGCTGCCTGCCCTATAACTGATCAACTTTGGGCCAAGTTCATTTCTATGTCTGGCTGTCTCCTACCTCCTTGTAGGGAAGCTTGGCCCTTTGCTCCCCCAGAGCAGAGCTGGGGCAAGCAGTAGCCCTACTTTGTCCCAATCCTCAGCCCACAGGTACATTTCAGTACATAGTCCCTGCTCTCCTCTCCTGCAGCTCCAGGGAGTGAATGAGGGGATGTCTTATAAGAAGCAGAGCTAAGCCCTTTGGCTGCCTTGTGGAAACCAAGGGTCTTCTGGGGAGTTGGGTTGCCTGGGTCCTAAGGTCCCTTGGGAAATCTGTCCAAGTCGCTCCAGGCGACTTGGGGGATGAAGAGGGGGATGTTCTGTGGGGATAGAAACAAGGGGTGTGTCTTGCTAAGAAGGGGGAGAGGTTCCTCTGAAATCTGTCATTCCCAGACTTCTGCCAGGCTCAGATTGGTTGGCAGTAGCAGTGAGTGCCTTCTGAGAACATGTGCATTTAGTGAATACTTTTAGTTGCAGCTCTTGGAGCCTCTGCTTCTAGACCTGACTGTCCCCCTCTGCCCAGCCCTCAGTGAAAGCCAGTGGGACGCGGTTCTATCATAAGATACGCAACCTTGGGCAACTCACTCAAAGGCACCTTGCCTCAGTTTCTGCACCTGTTCAATAGAGATAATGACACTTGCACTGCATACCTCCCAGACTCATTATGAGGCTCTCATGAGATAATAGGCCTGGTGCTTTGCAATCCTTAATGTACTATATAAATCTGGGTTATTATTCAACTCCCTGCAGTTTGACACTGGCTGGCCCTGACTCCCCTCCCAACCCCGGCCCACTGAGGGATCACAGCTAGAAGGGATTGTAGATTCCAGTCCCCATGTTTTACAGATGGGGAAACTGAGCCCCAGAGTTAAGTGACATATCCAGGGTCACACAGATAGTAAGTGGGATTCCAACCCAAGACTTAGGACTCGATTTTTTTGAGCTCTGCCCCCCTGACTTCCCATAGCTTAGGAGCCATCGAAAAAAGGCTCCTGATTAAAGAATGAATGGATAAAAAGCAGTTATTGACCAATTAATTACTCTGTGCCAAGCATTGCCCATCACCTGGATCCACAAGGGTGCCCCTACTTCGAACCTCCCTGGGGCCACAGCCCTGAGCATCTCCCGCCAGTTGAAAGAACAGCCCTTCCTGGCCACAGGGTCTGGCAATAGTGGTTGCTTAGTGAATGCTCATTGACTGACCCCTGACTTTCAAGTACCCTCAGACATCTGGGGACAGAAAGACCAGAGGAACAGCAGTCCCATTTATCCTGGTCATTCTCTTGCCCTGTTCTTTTCGATGCATGGGTACTCGGGAAGGAATTGGAGCTCTGGTTGAATAGGAGAGAACAGAGTGGGGGATGGGAATCGGGAGAGCAAAGGGCCATGGGATGAATGACAGGCCCTATCAAGAAACAGATTTGAGATATGGCAAAGAGTCACTATGGGACCACTTAGGGACAGAAGAACAAATCCCAAGGTCTCCCCATCTTTGTTCAGGGCCTGGCAGGTGATAGGGAGGGTGTGTGTGTGTGTGTGTGTGTGTGTGTGTGTGTATGTGTATGTATGTGTGAGGGGGGGGGAGAGGGAGAGAGGGAGAGAGGGAGGGAGGGAGGGAGGGAGTCAGTCAAACCAACTGCTGCCTTTACTGCTGCTACCCAAGGGACAATGGGCCCTGGTACTTTCTGTGACTTATTCACCTGTTTGGGGAGCTGGTGTGCCTTCCCCCTCCCCTCCAGTTTTGTCATGAGCTGGCGTTTCTGTGGGGTGATGATTGACGGCAGCAGGTATTTGGGGGAACCAGTTTGCTGCTGCATTTTCTTCTCATTAGCTGTTGCTGCCATTGGCCGCCACCACCATCGCCGCCACCGTCGCGGGGGCCACTCAACTGTCCTGGGAAAGGCCTCTACCACCCCGGCGGTGTGCTAATTAAACAGCCTGAAGAGACTGAATCACCAGCCCTGAATAGTTTGCAAATTGTACTGGGCCTGCTAGGCTGAGTCAAACTGGTTTGTCAGGATGGAGCCGCTGGGGCTGGCCAGGGGGGGAGGGGCAGCTTTGGGCACAGCTGGGCACCTGAGCTGCTGCCAGTGGGCTGGGACCCACTAGCCAGGCTTGCCCCTCTCCCCATTCCTGTGCCACCTGCCCCTGCCCCCAGGACCCAGTGGGGAAAACCGTGGGTTAGGTAGGCCTTAGGTAGGGTGGGTAGGCTCCCCACCCTGCCAGAGGGGCTGCTCTGGGGTAGAGACCTGCTGTTTCAGGCACCTGGCCCCTGCTTTGCTCCCTCCTTGCTGCTGCTCCCTCTCATGTTTATTTAATTATACATCCCAGAGATCTGAGGGCCAAGAATGAAAAACACAATGTGTTCTCCACTCTGGGATGCTCTAGCCCTTTCCCTGCCCCTCGGGACCTTGGGCTGAGGAGTAAGCCAAAGTGAGGGACAACCACGCTGCTGGACCTCCAGGATGGGGAGGGGGTGCACCCCAAGTCCCCATGGTCCTGGCTCCATTAAGATTCTTAGGGGAGGTCTTGCCAGCCCACCCCACCCTGGGGTTCGTGGCTCTGGAGAGGACAGGCTACCCTTTCCCTCTGATCCTACAGGGGGGAAGCACCCCAAGGGTGGGGAGAGTGTGTGTGTGTGTGTGTGTGTGTGTGTGTGTGTGTGTCTAGACTGGGGGGGAGTAAGCCGGCTCTGTCCGGAGTGAGGGAATGGGTGGGGAGGGGGCTGCCAGCCCAGGGGAGCAGGGAGTGGGTTGGTGAGAGAGGGCGCCCTTTGCTTCCTGGCAGAACCAAGGGGCCCTTCCTCCTCCCCCCAAGGGCTGTGTTCTGCCCGAAGCCTCCCCTGTACCTGCCCTTGACTGGGCAGGAACTCTCCCCGGCTTTGGGTTGAGGTTCAAGGTTTAGTCTCAGTTTGTTTCCCTCGTTTTTCAGGCTCTGTGGATTTGGGAGACACGCCTGTTCTCAGGGTGAGGCTCACCAGGCTGACCTGACACTCACACTCGGTCTAGGAGCAGGGGCCTGGGGCCCACAGGGAGGTGGGCTGGGTTCTAATGCTCTGGGCTTGGCTGGAGCATGGTGGGACCTGGAGCCTATGAGGGACATTCGTAGTCCCTGGCCCTTGGTGGCATAGGCCAAGCCCCTCCTTGGGGGGGGCCTAGGTACAGAGATGGGGGAAAGAGGAGGGGAGCAGGGACTCTTGCTCCTCTTGGGGGTCCTTTCTGAGAGGCAGGTGCTGGGCCGAGAGCTGTAGTTCCTTAATGGTGGTCAGATGGGACTCGGTGTCTGTAGGGCCCAGTTCTCCCTCAGCTGCGGAGGGTTTTGCCCCACCCCAGGCTCAGCCCCAGTCCCATGACCAACTTCCCCAGCCCTGCCTGTACACTGGCAACAGGAGGCAGGACCAGTGGGTTGGTGGCTCCACTCCCTGCCACCCCTTTATCCCTCCCTCCCTCTAACCCAGGGCTGCCCCCGCAGCTTTCCCGCCTCACCTCGCCGGCTCCATGTTGTCTGTGCTTCTGTTTTGTCTTATCTAGAGGAGGTGCCACACCTGGGGGACCCGGGACTGGCAGGCAGGCTGGCAGGCGGGCAGGGTGGGGGAAGGGATACCAAAGGGCTACATCTCCCTTTCCAGACCAGGGCTGGCTTCTTCCTTCAAGTTCCGCCCCCCCCCCCCCCATGCCCAGAGCTGACAGACAGGCTGTGTAGAAGGAGGGTGATTATCTCTAGTAATGGGGGGTGGGGTAGGATGTGCTTGTGACCCGTGTGTGCCTCTGGGAATTTGTTCATGTAGGCACCTCAAGAAGTTTTGCCGCCAGCATGCGCCCAGTGTGAGTTCTGAGGAGACTCTGAGTGTGTGCGTAGTGGGGCTGTGCACACCGGGTTTGTTACAGTGTGGTGTGTGTTTGTAAAAGTGTGAAGGCTGGCCCACGGCATCTGTGGGACCTTTGCTGGAATTGTATATAACTGTGGCTTTATGCAACTTGGACCAGGTGTGTGTGTGTGTGTGTGTGTGTGTGTGTGTGTGTGTGTGTGTGTGTGTGTGTGTGTGTGTGTGTAAGGCAGAGTACCTGTGAACAGCAGGGCAGTGTGTGTCTTAGGAAGACTGACTTTCTGGGACTGTGACATAGTGTCCATCCAAAAAACGCTGTGTATGTGTAACAATGAATGGATCTTACCCAGACTAACTTTGTGAAATAATGTGTGCATGCAGGACTGTGGGAGACAAATTGTGTGTGTGTGTGTGTGTGTGTGTGTGTGAGAGAGAGAGAGAGAGAGAGAGAGAGAGAGAGAGAGAGTCCTCGTGTGAGCGTGTGCCTTTGTAACCAAAACTGTAACTACGTTTGTCTCAAAGACTGTAACGATTTGTCTCTAATCAGTGTGTGGTTCTTAATGTCGGCTCTCTGTGTGTATGTATGTGTAACAGTGAGCATGTATCTAACCAAGGCTGTAACTAGGGATCTAAAGTGAATTTCTAACTAATGAAAAACACTGTAACAACAATGGTAATGGGGTAGGTGGTGGGGGTGGGGGTGGATCTGCCCCTTTTCAGCCCCTGCACTGAGAAGCCTGGTGGCTAAGCCAGGGGGCAAACCCCAAGTGCATCTGGAGCCTCGGAACACACCAGGGAGGGGCCCATCTGTTGCCACGTGGCGGCTGCGTCTCTGTGGAAACCTGAACTTGGGAGCTCTCTCTGTTCTGAGCAAGTGGGTTCTTGAGCTGAGTGTGGCCCTTAGCTAGTGCTGGGCCAGCCATGGCCACTGGGCTGGGCCTGACACTTTGCCTTGGGCTTCCCTGGGCCTGCCAGCCATCCATGACATCCTGCTGAGCTGGGGCAACAGGAACTAGTATATGGCCTCCCAGGGCTGGCAGACACTACTGAGTCTCCATCCCTTCAAGACTTCAGCCCCCATCCCCACGTGTGCACAGAGCTGCAAAATGGGGTTCCCGAGAGCTTGGGGAACTGGGCTCTGGTTGGGTTTTCCTGACTCCGTGGCCCTGCTGGTCCCCCAGCTAGAGAGGTGTATACCCTCCTTGGGCCCCAGGGAGGAGGTGGGAGGATGGGGCTATGTTGGCTCCACTGAAGGGGCTGAGTCCCACCCAGCCATCCCTGTGGTAGGGAGGAGGAGGCCCCCTTCTCCTTGCCTCCCTCCATGAGGAAGGGGGGCAGGGGTAGGAGAGCCAGGCCCGCCCCTCAGGGTGACCGGGGCCCTTCCTCCTGCACACATGACAAAAAATCCAAGTCCTCTCTATTAATGAGAAAAATGTGCCACGATTGAGCGGTGGCCAAAGCCTTTCCCCTCCCAAGCTTTCTAGAAATGATCGGGAGATGAAGAGAGGCAAACGGGGCTGCCTCCCTGTCTCTCCCTCCGAGCCCTGGCCTCTCCTCTCCTCCTCTCCTCTGCTCTTCTCTCCTCCTCTCCCCTCTCCCCACTCCCCTTCTCCTCTCCTCTGCTCTGCTCTGCTCTCTTCCCCATCTCTCCCCTTCCCTCCCTCCCAGTCTCCCTCCTCCCATCTCTGGGCTTGTTTGAAACTGTGGAGGAATCCGGCTGGAGGGGGGAGGGAGCTGAATATTTGGGTTTAAACAGTTCCAGATGGGTTTGGCACGGGCAGAGCAGGAGGAAGTGAGCGAGCGAGCAAGAGGGAGCGAGCGGGAGGGAGCAGATCGGGAGGGAGGGAGGGAGGAGGAGGAGGAGGAGAGGGATGGAGTCAGGGAAGGGAGAGGGAGCTAGCAAGGGTGGGAGCCCAAGCCGAGCTGCCTGCTCGCCTGCTCGCCTGGCTGCTCTGGGCCTGGGCGAGAGGGAAGGAGGAGGGAGTGCTGCCCGCGGGGAGGGAGAAGTCCCAGGGACAGGAATTCTCAGGGCTGGCTGCTGGCTGCTGGCTGCTGGCTGGAGGGGAGGCCACTTGGCAGTCTCTGCCCTGTCTCTGTCTTGTCTTGCCGGCGGCTGCTCTCTCCATCTTGTGCTCGGCTGCAGGCAGACTGTCTTGGTGTCTGCCAGTCGCAGTCTCCACAGAGGATAGTGATGGACTGGGCTGAGGAAGACTTCTCAGTTTCCCCACCTGTAAAAGGAGAGGGGTGTGGCTGGCATCTCTGTGTCTCTCACCCTGTGTCTCTGTAACTGTCTCCACACTTTCTGGTCATGAGTACCTATGAGGGAAGAAGTGCTGGAAGTTGAGTTCTTTCACCTACTACCTTTATAGTGATCTTAGGTGGGTCTTCCTCTTCCTCTGCTCTCAGTTTCTTCCTTTGTAAACAATGTAATGGCACCTGATTGGTCAAGAGCTGGAAAGGCCTTCAGAGGCCATCTCTTAATGGCTAACATTTCCATAGCACATCAGAGAAGTGACTTGCCCACAACCACTAACTAGAGGCAGCAGCTAGGCGGTGCCACAGTGCATGAAAGCAAGACCTGGAGTCGGGAAGACCCAAGTTCAAATCCAGCCTCAGACCCTTACCAACTGTGTGACCCTGGACAAGTCACTTAACCTGTGTTTGCCTCAGTTCCCTCATCTGTAATGATGATCATAATAGCACAGGGTTGCTGTGAAGATCAAATGAGATAGTGTTTGTAAAACATTTAGCACAGGACAATGGTAGCTCTGATTATCCTCACCCTTGCTCTTAGTGTCTCAGGTAGCATGTCTGAGCCCAGACTTTTGTCACTGTGGTAACCTTTTCAAGGCTGCCTCTAGTTGGAGATGGCCTAATGAGCACCAGGGACTTGCTTTGAGCCCAGGTCCACTGTCTGGTGAGGTCAAGGTCTTTCCCCTGCACAATGGCATGTGGGCCTCGCTCTCTTGCCTGCCCATCTCTGTCCATCTTTGCCCACTCCTGTCTCATCTCTGTCTCCTGCTCAGAGCCCAGCCTGTTGGGAGCTGTCAGTCTGTCAGCGGAGCCTGCTGGGCATTTCCTGAGAACTTGTCATTTACCCTTGGCAGGTAGCTCCCAGGGGTCAGGAGAAAGGAGCTCCCTCCCTGGGAAATGGCTCCTACTCCCATCTGCCTCTGGGGATGCTGTGCTCCAGGTTTCCCATCCCGCTGCATCCTGACCTATTAAAGCTATACACCTGGGCTCTCATCCAGGCACCTGAGACTGCCAGTGCCCAGACCTTCAGGCCAGCCCCAACACTCTTCAGACACAGGAAGGGGCAGAGTCTGGGGGAGGCTTTCTCTCCTTGGTCTGGAGAAACTCCTGAGATAACTAGAACTAATTGGTGGGTTGGTTTTCTTGTAAGATAGTGAGCTGCCTGCTGCTGGGGAAGATTCAAGAAGAGCCTCGATGGCTGACCCCTGTCAGGCCTACCTGGGATGGTGGGGAGAGGGTGAGGGCTTGGCCTGTACGGCCCAAGTCCCTTCCCCCTCTTTGGCTCTTGGCTACTTCACCTATTCTTGTACAAAGCTGAGGAAAGACCAGAGGACGTCCTCTTTTCCAAGGGGTAGAAGGAAGCCTTCACATGCCCCCCTCCTCCCTTCCCTCTGCCCAAGTCCTGTCCCTGGGTTCTGGGACCAACTCTGGCCTCCAGGGTGTCCTAGGCCTTGGTCGGTCTAGATCTAGCATTTTGTCCCATGTTCCACGCTGCTCCCGCTCCTCTTGGTCAGGGTACAAGCTGTCCTTTGGGATCCAGAGGATGACGTCCCCCCCTCTGGCTGGTAGCAGGAGGGCAGGGATGGCCCATCGGCCCCAGCCAGGGTTGGGGGTCCCTTGGGCTCCTGCCCCTCCCCCAGCTGCCCCTTTGCTCAGTCGGGCTGTGTGTGTGGTTGGCCCTTTGTGTCGGGCCTGGAGTCAGGGGAGTAAGTGGGACAGCAGGGGTCTGGGCACACACAGCCTTCTGTTCTGGGATAAAGGAGCAGCCCAGCTCTTTGTGTGGGGATTACGAGGGCCGTAGGTGTGTGAACCGGCCTGCAGCTCCAGCCTCATTAACCCGGGCCTTCAGGGTCAGCAACAGATACCCACCCTTCATCCCCAGGGCTCTGACCTTCAGGACCTCTGCCAGTTCATGGGGCCTCCTCCTGGGGCTAGGTCCCTGGGGCAGGAGAGGGAGTGGGGCCCTGAGGATGAGGACAAGGGAGAGGCTTCTTACAGTGCCTGCTCCTGGTTGGCCTTCCCCTGGGGAGCACGTGGAAGGCGCAGGGTCTGCTGGACTGGGAGCCAGGGCTCTTGGGTTCAAATATGGGCCCTAGCCCTTGCTACCGGCGGGACTAATCTCCATCATGTTACTGAGCTCCTCGGTTTCCCTCCATGCAAAATGAGGGGGTTGGGCCAGATGACTCCGAAGGTTCCTGTTGGCTTTAAATCTGTGTTGTGATAAGTGGGAGATTGGGAGATCCTTTGTAGTCTGGCACCCGAACTTTCATCCCCCAGTCCAGGTCTACATCTGGGGGTGCTTCTTTTTTGACCCCTGCTTTGGGCAATTTCCTCTCCCCTATTTTCTCTGCCTGCGGGGCTAGCTAAGCAGCTGACTTTTCTCTTCTCTGTCTCCCCACCCTTCAGAGACCCTCATGGACACAAAGTGGGTGACATCTGAGCTGGCGTGGACGCCCCATCCAGAAACTGGGGTAAGACTGCCCTCCTCCCTGTCTCTGCTGCCCTAGGGATAGCACGATTCCAGTCATCCAGAATTTCACTAGTGCCTGGAAAACACGGCTGCCTCACTCTTGTACCTGCCTCCCTCCTTTGTCTGCCTGTTGGTCTTTGATCTCTGGATGGGCATGTCACTGTCATCGCCACCCATCGGCCCAACTCACAGGCTGTCTCTGTTTCTTCCCTTCCCTGGGATATCAATTTCTTTGTTGAGTTCACCTTTGCTACTGACTGTCTCATCTACCTCACTCCTATCTACACTGTCTGTACCTCATCACCCGTCTGACCATCCATCCACCCAGTTCTTCCTCTGCCCCTATGTCCCTCACTTAACCTGGCCTTGCCTTGAGAGGCAGCCCAGTCTAGTGAGTTCTAATGCCAGCTTGTCCCCCAGCTTCCTGTGACCTGGAGGACGAGCCCCTTGCCCACTCTGGCCTCCATTATCCTCACCTATCAAATCACTGGGTCCAAGTTTGATTTGGCTCTGAGGCTGTGGGATCCCCTCCCAGTGGCTTCCCTGACCAGCTCTGAGCTCCTGTATCTGCTCCACAGTGGGAAGAGGTCAGTGGCTACGATGCAGCCATGAACCCCATCCGGACGTACCAGGTGTGCAATGTGAGGGAGAGCAGCCAGAACAACTGGCTGCGGACCGGCTTCATCCGCAGGCGAGAGGTACAGCGGGTGTACGTGGAAATCAAGTTTACCGTTCGGGACTGCAACAGCATCCCCAACATCCCTGGCTCCTGCAAGGAGACTTTCAACCTCTTTTATTATGAGGCAGACAGTGACGTGGCCTCAGCCTCCAGCCCCTTCTGGATGGAGAATCCCTACATCAAGGTGGACACGATTGCACCAGATGAGAGCTTCTCCCGCCTGGATGCCGGCCGGGTCAACACTAAAGTGCGCAGCTTTGGGCCCCTTTCTAAGGCTGGCTTCTACCTGGCCTTCCAGGACCAGGGGGCCTGCATGTCCCTCATATCTGTCCGGGTCTTCTATAAGAAATGTGCCCGGACCATCGCCAGCTTCGCCCTCTTCCCGGAGACCCTCACGGGGGCTGAGCCCACCTCCCTGGTCATCGCTCCTGGCACCTGCATCCCCAATGCTGTTGAGGTCTCGGTGCCCCTCAAACTGTACTGCAATGGGGATGGCGAGTGGATGGTGCCTGTGGGAGCCTGTACCTGTGCCGCCGGCTACGAACCCTCTGCCAAGGAGACTCAGTGTCAGGGTAAGTGAAGGTGGGCCAGCATGGGCACATCTGGCATGGCTCTGGCCTTGGAGGGTGAAGGAGCAGGGAAGATAAGAGGGACGGGCAGCCGGGTCACCCAGATTCGTGGCTACCTGCCCAGCCTTCCTACTCCCACTTGGGATCCTTTGCCCACTCAGGGAGGGTTAGCCCCTGAGGGCTGAGCTGAAAGGGAGTGTTTGTTGAATGGGAACTCGAGGGGAGCCCTGTCAGACAGAGACGCCCCAACATTGCTAGATCCCTTTTGCCGGAGCATCTGCAAGGCCTGTGGTTGGTGAGGCTGAGACAAAAGACCACTGAGCTGCTCTGTCACTGAACAACTTTAAAACAAATTATTAACAACAAACAAACCAGGGAGGGAGATGGGGCCAATTCAGAACTCTTGGGGCTGTAGAACACGTTCTTTCTAAGACACTTTTACTTCCATGATTTCTTTTGATCCTGATAACAAACCTGTCAGATCAGTGGGGCAGCTATTATTATCCCCAATTTCCAGATGAGGAGACAGCCCCACCGAGGTTGTGACTTGCCTTAGGCTACATGGCAGCTAGGACTCCTGCCCCATCTCCTGACTGTGTAGTCAGCGTTCTTCCCATGCTGCCTAGCTGCCCAACAGAAGGCATTTCTGAAGGGTAATCTCCCTGTTCCCTCCAGGCTGATTCCCTGGCCCTTAAATATGCACAGACTCTGGGGGCCAGGCAGGAGAGGCTGGAAGTCCTGCTAGACCCAGCTCCCTGGCCTTGGGATGGGAGGGAGGGACCCAGACTGAGGATGGGGGATCCTGAGGACTAGGATGCTGTCTGGAATCTTCATTGAGGAGAGAGGCAGGGCTGGCAGGAAAAGGCACGGACATTCAGGTCCCAGGCAGGAAATGCTCTTGGGTTCCCTTAGCAACTGTCTGCTGCTTTAAGCAAGGAATGGAGGGGAGAGGCAGAAAGGGGAGGGGAGGAGGGGAGAGAGAGAGAGAAGAGGAAGGGTGTGGTCCTCTCACCCACCCCCTGTTTGAGCTTTGGAGAGGGTATGAGTGTGGCTGAGCCCTGAGGATGGGCACGGTCTCTGCCCGAGCTTCTGATTCTCACAGCCCTGGCCAACCATGGCAGGGGTAATAAGTAAGGGTAAATCCTATAGAGCAGGAGAGGGCTGGATGATGAAATACAGGTAGGGATTCGACCAATTTCCGTTTACCGGGATGCTGAGTTGGGGACAGGGTGGCAAATGAAAAGTAGGAACACAGATCAACACACAGGGACATGAGTAAGCCTTGTCAAAGGATCAGAGCTGACAAGGATCCCAAAGACCATCTGCTCCAACCCCCTCATTTTACAGCAAGGGAAACTGAGGCAGAGGGCAGTTAAGTGACTAAGAATGATAGGTTCATAGATCTCGAGTTGGAAAGGATCGCAGAAGCCGTGTAGTTCCAACCCTTCATTTTCCAGATGAGGAAACTGAGGCACAGGGAGAGTAAGTGATGTCAAAGATGGTAGGATTATAGGGCAAGAGCTCGAAAGGATCTCATGCCATCTTGTCCAGCCCCACCTCCTTTTATAGATGAGGAAATTGAGGCTGAGGTCACACAGGTAGCAAGCATCAAAGGCAGCTGGACTTGGAGTCAGGAGGACCTGAGTTCAAATCTGGCCTCGGACACTTGACACTAGCTCCATGACCCTGGGCAAGTCACTTAACCCCCATTGCCCCACAAAAAAAAAAAAAAAAAAAAAAAAAAAAGAATAACAGCCTCTCAGACCTCCTCCCAAGACAGTTGAGAAGATCAATGAGACACTGTGCAGTGTCCTTTGAAACCTTAAATCACCATCAAAGTGGTAGCTTGGGCTCATTGGAATTTTCTTCCTCGGAGTTTACCTTGTAGGGAGGCTCTGCCTCCTGTCACCCACTGGCTGTGTGACTGCGGCCAGATTACTTAACCTCTCAGTTCCCTGGGCAATACCTTAACACCAAAAGTTGCAGAACCAGGTGCTAAAGCCTCACTGGGAACTCCCTCCATAGATGAAATCATAGCTCTGGATTTTGGGTTTTTTTTTTTAAATAAAGGATTATTATTACCAATTGGCTGTGTTAAAGTAGGCACTAGGGGCACAAGGAAGAATTCTAATAGAATCCCAATACTATTTTTTGTTGGATTGAAATACATAATTGGAGTGAGGTCTTGTGTTCCAATCCTGGATTGCACAAACTGTGTAACCTTGGGTAAGTCACTGCCCTTTGGGACCTAATCAGTATTCAATTCAAATGCAAACTCTACAACTAAATGCTCATTAAAGGACCTACTGTGTGCTGGCTGCTGGGGATGCACAGATGCTAATAGGCTGTCCTGGGCCACCCCTGGGGTCTGATAGCCCACGGCCAGGCTGGCAGTCTTTCTCCTGGTCTCCTTGACATTCTCGGCATTTGCCGGGACCCCCTCCGCCCTTCCATCACTGAACAGTTCATGGTCCCCTGCTAGGTGCCAAGTGTTCTTCTGGCCCACTCTCTGGGACTGCTCCAGAAATTCGGAAGGAGATGCCTAAGGGTCTTGGTTATAACCTGTCTCTTCCACCCACCCACCCACCACCAGGGCTGGGCCTGGAGACCTCTCCATTCCTTACCCCCGCTGCCCTCGGGGCCAGCAGGAATAATAGGGCCACTGTTCTCAGTGAAAGAATTGATGGGGGGGAGGTTCTGAGGGTCCCGAGGGCCTGGCTATTTTGGGTGTTCTGGGGAGCTGGGTCCTCCTGGGTATACAGGGATGGCCGGGGAGGACTTTGGGACTCCCCCAAGGTGTCAGGCCTTTGCTAAGCTCACTGAGTGCAAAGGGGTTCTACTGCCAGTCCCCCTGGTGGTCTTTTTCTCCTCCGCCCCGTTCCAAGTTCGACATGCCCAAGCTGGCCAGGTGGCAAGGCTGACGTAGTCGCTGAGGCCCCCAGGCTGGGGGGGGGGATCTGCTGACTCGGGGTTTCCATGAGGCCAGAAGGGCCCTTTGTTACCCTGACTGGGATTGGGCAATCTTGGCATCACCCTGGGGTCTGGGAGGGAAGGGGAGGGGGAGCCAAGGCCCATGCTAGGGAGGCCTGGCTGAGTCTTGCCATGGCCTTTTTCATGGGGAAAGGGTCTGTTTTCCCTTTTGACCCAAGAGGGAGGGGGATGACCGGATCTTCTGTTCCCTGATCTTTGGCAGCCTGTCCCCCTGGGAGTTTCAAGGCAAAACAGGGCGAGGGACCCTGCCTCCCTTGCCCCCCCAATAGCCGTACCACGTCGGCCGCCGCCACCATCTGTATTTGCCATAACAACTTTTATCGTGCTGACTCCGACCCTCCTGACAGTGCCTGCACCAGTGAGTGACCCTTGAGCTTTGACCTCTGGCCCTGACTTTGACCCGGGGTGAGGGTGGGGGTCTGGAATTTCCTCTTCCACCAATCCCCCCGATTTTCTCAAGCTAGCTGGTCCAAAGCTCCTGACCAAGGGCAGTCTGCTGGGGTTTTGCCACAGGGCAAATTGAGAGAGAAGGTCAAGCTTTCTTGGGGCTTCTTGCTGCCCTGCCCTGGCAGGGGTGGTATGTGTTGTCTTGGGGCTGGCTGTTCTTTTGTTAGGGGAGAAGCCTGGGGGGGGGGGCTCCCCTGGCAGCCCATATCCTCGCCTTCCCCTACCTCACCACCTGCCCCTGACACTTCTTTCTCTCTCCCAGCGGTGCCTTCCCCACCCCACAGTGTGATTTCCAACGTGAATGAGACCTCGCTGGTGCTTGAGTGGAGTGAACCCCGGGACTTGGGGGGCCGTGATGACCTCCTCTATAATGTCATCTGCAAGAAGTGCCAGGGGGGCCCTGGGACGTCAGGCCCGGCTACCTGTTCCCGCTGTGATGACAACGTGGAGTTTGTGCCCCGGCAGCTGGGGCTGACTGAGCGGCGGGTACACGTGAGCCGTCTGTTGGCCCACACACGCTACAGCTTTGAGGTGCAGGCCGTGAATGGGGTCTCTGGCAAGAGCCCCCTGCCCCCACGCTATGCTGCTGTGAACATCACCACCAACCAAGCTGGTGAGGAAGGGCCCCGGGAGCTGGGGCAAAGCTCTCACTGGCCACCCTAGTTACAGCCCTTCAGACTAGCCAGATGAAGACCAGCAGACCAGCAGATAGCCTCAGGGTCAAGAACAGGTTAAGAGGTCAGGCCTTGGGTCACCTGTGCTTCCTGGTGAAAGTGGCCTGCTGGGGGTGGGTGGGGCACAACCTCCAGGCAGGGTGCCAAAGGCCTGCCCCATATGGTCTCTAGACCATGGGCTCCAATGGGGCCTGGGTTCAAGAGCTGCTTCTTCTAATGAGGATGCAAAGAGAGAATGAAAAGCAGTACCTGCCTTCAGGGAGTTTGCAGTCTACTGGGGGTTGGGGGATGAGTGGGATGAGAATGAGTAAGTGCATCTCTACCTGCTCCTGGCTTCAGGGGCTGGGCATTCCCTTGGCCTTCAACAGGCTGCAGTGGGCCGCGAGCGTGATGCCACAAAGAGGCTGGTGGCCAGTGTCAGGCTCTTTCCTTAGGGTAGAATCCTGACTAGTAGGTGAATGCTCCCACTTCCTGAGCAGGCCCTTGAGCCCTGGGGTGTGGGCCCAAGAGGTCACCTTGTCCAACTTTCTCATTTACCGAGGTAGACACTGAGACCCAGGGAAAGCAAATGAATTGCAAATCATCTAGGGAAGAAGTGTCCCGGGCAGGATTTGAACCCAGGTCCCATAACCACAGAGTCAGTGCTCTTTCCCCTGGGCGGGGTTGGGGAACAGCCCTTGCTCCTGGTGGCTGGTGGAGAACAAGGGAAGCTGGGACATGACTTCTACCCTCTGCCCCCAGCTCCGTCAGAGGTGCCCACTATGCGTCTACACAGCAGCTCTGGAAGCAGCTTGACCCTGTCCTGGTCCCCCCCTGAGAGGCCCAATGGCATTATCTTGGACTATGAGATGAAGTACTATGAAAAGGTTAGTGCAGCGTGCACACGCGTGTGATTGTGTGTGTGTGCACAGGTGTCATTGCAAATTGTATGTCTGTGCATGTGGGGGGCAGTCTGGGTGGGGCTCAGCTGGGGCAGAAAAAGGGCCCAGGGAGAATCCAAGTTGGGGTTGAAGTCCTGTGTGTCAGACCATGAGTAGGGAAAGGAAGAGAGGAGGCAGGGAGGGCGCTGACCAAGTGCGGCAGAGACATAGTTTGTCCATTCGTTTGTTCTTTCATCCTCCGTTCAGGAAATATCCATCAAGCACCCACCGAGGCAGAAGCAAGAACAGGGTTTTACATTCTGCCTGGGGGGCGGGGGGGGGGGGGTGAGACAGAGCCTGTTATCCTATAATGAGGCAAGGACTGGAAGCACCTACTAACAACCCAGGGAATCATGAGGGGCCTCCTGGAGGAGGCGGATGATAAGCTTTGCTTGCATAAGGAGGGAAGCCTGAGCAGGAGGGACACAGACATGGAGGCTGGAAGTGTGGAACAGAGACTGTAGGAAGGGCAGTCTTCTACTCTGAGTGTGGAAGGATTGGCTGGGACCAGATTGTAGAAGGTTGTCTATGGTGTCTATGGGAGTAAAGAGTGGACTAGGGAGGGGCTCAAGTGCTCAAGATAGGCCATGGGGAGTTCTGGGAGAGGTGTGCCCCTGCTTCCTTCCCCAAATGACAGGACGATCCCATCTCCCTCTGTTTCCAAGCCAAACGGGATGGTACCCTTTGGAGTGGGGGGCCAGGGCCCATGGGAGCCTCAGGGGCAGGCAGTGGAAGGTGTGCCTTTCAGAGCCCCCCATGGTCCTCTCTCACCCTTACAGAATGATCGCATCCCTTCCACGGTGACCAGTCAGAAGAACTCAGTGCAGTTGGATGGACTTCGGCCGGACGCCTGTTATGTGGTCCAGGTCCGAGCTCGGACTGTGGCTGGCTACGGCCAATACAGCCACCCTGCTGAGTTTGAGACCACTGGGGAGAGAGGTGAGTAGCCCTCTCCTACCTCCTAACTCCCTCTGCTCAACTCATTCCTAAATGGTCATTCCTGGAAATGTCTCTGCCCCTTCCTCCCTCCGGATGGAATCCTTCCTTGTATCTGCTGTAACAATTGGAATGATGCCACCTGCTGGAGACTTACTGTAGAAGAGTTCCGCCCAAGAAGCGAAGGTCTTTGAGGGCAAGACCAGGAGTCTTTTCTTTGGCGTCAGGAAGTGACCCGGGCTAGTGGGAGGAGGAAGGAAGAGACTGGCGCTCGGTCTTGTGCTCTTTCCTGAGGACTCTGGCGGAGAGCGGAGCTAAAAATGTGCTCTCCCTTTAATAGATAGGAATCTAGGCCTTTCTCTCTCTCTTTACCAAATTCTTATTTTCCTTAGTAAATGCTTAAAAGCCTAACTCTTGTTAAAGCTTATAATTTATTGGCGACCCCTCATTAGATATTTTAGACAGTTTAGCTAGAATTTTAGCCCTTACTTAACACTGCCAAAAGTAAGGAAATCAGCTCATGCCATGATTACGCCTGACAGTGTTGATAACATTCTGCCCAGAGAAGAGGTGTCCTTCATTATCTCTCCCCTGTGGCCATTACTGGAAGTGTTTGACTTCCTTTTAACCATCTTGATCATCATGGAGATGATCCCTTACTTGTCCCTGCATCAGTTCATGCAGGTCTTCCTGTGTTTCTCAGGATTCCTCAATTCTCCCTTCCTTCTTCCTCCCAGCGCCCACGTGCGCCTCTCCCATTGGCTCTCTCAAGCACCTCCTTCTCCTGTCTTTAGGTTCAGGGGCGCAACAACTCCAAGAGCAGCTTCCCCTCATCGTGGGTTCAGCTACCGCCGGCCTGGTCTTCCTCGTAGTGGTTGTGGTCATTGCCATCGTCTGCCTCAGGTCCGCTTCCCTCCCTCTGACTGTGTCCTGGGGCCCCTGGATCAAATAGTATTCCCCTGGCATGGAGTGTGCCCCCTTCCACCAACTTCCACGGCCCATCTCATTCCTCCATCTCCTTCCAAGAACTCCCCACAGTGTCTGTGTCTCCCATGTGGCTCTGGTGCCTCCAACCTGGACACTCCATATCCTAGAGCTTCAGGGGGCCTCTAACTCCCTCACTTTACAGTTGAGGAAACAGGTTGAGAGAGGGAAGTGACAAGAGATCTAGATTTGGAAAGACCTTCAAGACTATTTAGCCTAATCCCTTCATTTTACTGAGGAGGATAATGAAGCCCTAGGGGTGGTGGGTGACTTGACCAAGGTCACACAGAAGCTAATTTGAACCCAGGTGCTCTGGGCTCTTTCCACTTGAAGATTCTGGTTGGGGTTTGCCCACATCCACCCTCTTAAAGCCCATAGGTCCAAGCTGGGCAAGGAGGGGTAGAGGCGTGGGGGTGTCTCAGTGGCTGACTCCTCCCCCATCCCTCCTCTAGGAAGCAACGCCATGGCTCTGACTCGGAATACACTGAGAAGCTGCAGCAATACAGTAAGTGATGAGAAGGGCCTGCTGTCTTCTCCCCAGGATGCTCTGAGGCCCCCACACCCCACCCCAGGCCTCACTTTCCCCCTCAGTTTCCTCTCCCACCTTTGCTTTCCTCAAGCCTCACTTGGGCTGGGGGGGAGGGACCTTCCCCTGTGGGAACGCAGCATGTGAAGGGCCCATACTCCTTCTGCTCCCCTCCAGGTGCCTAGCACTGTGCCGAGATCCTCAGAGGCCTCAGATCTGGTCTGTGGCCTCAAGGAGGGTCTAGTCTAGCTGGGGGAGACCAGACTTACAGACTAGACACAATTTTCTGCTGGATCATCCACTGCCTAGCAAAGAATTCTTAGGCACCTCCTCTGGGCCTGGGGCACAAATGAAAAACTCCCTGCCCTCCAGAAGCTTACATTCTTTTTTTTTGTTTTTGTTTTTGCTTTTGTTTGTGAGGCAATTGGGGTAAAGTGACTTGCCCAGGGTCACACAGCTAGTAAGTGTGTAAAGTGTCTGAGGCCGGATTTGAACTCAGGTCCTCCTGAATCCAGGGCTGGTGCTCTATCCACTGCGCCACCTAGCTGCCCCTGCTTACATTCTTTTTAAAAAAAACGTGAACTAGAAAATCCTCCATGAACATGCACATTTCAATATGAAAAGAATGCCGGAAAAGGAGGATGGGTCAGGATCCCTTGGTTCAGTCACAGCCGAGGAGGAGGGGCCTAGATTCTAGCGGGACACGTCACAGATCCACAGAGAGGCATTTGTAGGATAGTGCCAGGGTCACAGCCCTCAGGCTTAGAGCCAGCCAAGCTTGATGGACCCACTGTATAGACTGAGGCTGAGGGGGAAGGGGCTTGCTGAAGTCCAAAAGCTGAGACTGGCATCCCGGTCTGGTGCTCTCCTCACTGTCCCATCCACTAGCGTCGGTAGCCAGGGGAATGAGGGAGGTCACCTTTGTGCTGCCAAGGCCTCTGAAGGGTGGAGGCATGGGTGGGTGGGTACAGTGGGCGGGGGCTTTGCAAACCAGGTACAAGATTTTAGGCAGAAGGGAGCTGGCTGCCCAGTGGCTGGGTCTGGTCAATAATGGGTGTGAATTGCCTAAAGAGGGGTTTGATTGAGATTTCTTTGGCCCAGGTTTGATTGGAAGTAGGGACAGGCGGCTGGTGGGCAGGCCAGCTGATAATCCAGGCAGGAGATGATGAGGGCCTGGGCTGAGCTGGTGGCCATGGGCAAAGCTGAGAGAGATACCCGAGGAAGGCACAAGAGTTGTTGGTGACCAGCAGGGTGCCGCACAACAAGGGGTTGGAGTCCACCCAGCCACAGAGAACGCCCTGTCTCTGGCCGTCCCGGCTGCCGCTCTTGCCAGCAGGCGGGCAGGATGGTGAGGGCCTCTCCCTGGATGTGGTGTTCACTGGGGCTCCTGCCAAGGGGCAGAAGATAAAGTAGTTATTTCTAGTCCACCTCTGATCTCCTTCAGGCTCCCCCTTTGAGCTCCCTTGGCGGGCAAAATCATGGCTACAGCTCTCTCAGCTCCCCCAAAACAGGTGGAAAAGGAGGCTCCCTGTCTGTCGAGTGCATTCCCTGCAGAATCACCAACCTGAGTTCCACCTCTTCCCTCCCCCCTCCAGGAACCCTGTCCCTCCCTGATCCCTCTCTTCTGCCCCCAGTTGCCCCTGGCATGAAGGTTTACATCGACCCTTTCACTTATGAAGACCCCAATGAGGCTGTGAGGGAGTTTGCCAAAGAGATCGATGTCTCTTGTGTCAAGATTGAGGAGGTGATCGGAGCTGGTGAGTCACCAGGGAGGGTGGGAGGGATCGAGGAGACAATAGGTGGGCCACACGGTCCCTCTGGGGCAAGGACTCTTGACCTTTGCTCACATGAGTTCCTTTGGTACCTTTTCCAAATAATGTTCTTAAATATATCAAATGGAATCCACTGGATTCCAGAGGGAAATGATGGTGTTGACATATTCAGTCATCAAAATAGAGAGAGAGAAGGTCCCAGTGCCCGGGTGAAGAGTCCCTATTCTAGGGAAGCAGAAGGTATGGGGGGGTCCCTGAGATAGGTGGGCGTTAGAGCCTGAAGCCTGTGTCTGATTTGGCCTCCTGTGTGTCCGGGCTCTCTTTGCCAATCCCAAACGATCCCGGTGCGGAAGGGCCTTCCTTCCTCCTGGGCCCCAAGGATAGCGTGTGACCTGTGGCCTGTGACCTGCAGGGGAGTTTGGCGAGGTGTGTCGGGGCCGGCTGAAGCAGCCCGGACGCCGGGAGCTCTTTGTGGCTATAAAGACTCTGAAGGCCGGCTACACGGAAAGGCAGCGGCGAGACTTCCTGAGCGAGGCCTCCATCATGGGCCAGTTTGACCATCCCAACATCATCCGCCTGGAAGGCGTGGTCACCAAGAGTCGGCCCGTCATGATCCTCACGGAGTTCATGGAGAACTGTGCCCTCGACTCCTTCCTCCGAGTGAGTCCCAGAAACCACTGCCTCTGGTGCTGGTACTTCCCAAGTGTGTTCACAGCTCTTATCTCATTGGATCCCTTCCGTCCTGGGAAGGCGGGCAAGGCACAGAATCTTAGCCCCATTTTACAGATGAGCAAACTGAGTCCCATAGCAGCTAAGTGACCTATCCAAGGCCAGGGAGCTGATTAGAACTCAAATGTGGGGCCACAGCTGCCTCACGTGGTGTTCTTTCATCCATCCCTCGCAGTCTTCTTCCTCCCTAGAATCCTGGAATATGAGTGATTTCAATGGCCAGCTCATCTAACCCATACCTGATGAGAAATCCCCACGCTAACATACCTGACAAGTGGTCATCTGGCCTCTATTTGAAGATGCCCAGGAAAGGCAGTGAGGCCGAGAGGATGGCAAGCCTCAGTTTCTTCCTCCATAAAATGGGGATAATAATAGTGTGGCACCTCTCAGCACCCCCAGGCATCTCTCTTATACACAGCAGAGCGTTGACAGAGAGCATTAACCATGCCACAAATCATAGAGGAGAGTGAGCCCTCCTCAGAGCCGGGCCTCAATCCTTGCTGTGACAGATCTGGGGTCCCAGACAATTCTCTAAGATCCTAAGTCTCAGAGAAGTGGCTGAGCCCCACACTGCTCTAATCACAGGCCTGGATCCTGGCTAGCCCCAAAGCAGCAGCCCCAACCCCGCTTCCTGGGCTGGCCATGAGGTTCCGATGAGCTCAGGCACAGAGAGCATGTTATCACGACCTTAAAGAGCCAGGTCCTGACCCCTTCCCATGGAGCCTTGAACCCTGAGGTCAGGTCGCAGACACTTTGCCCATCTCCCTGGCCCCCAAAGGTCAAGGTGCTCTCTTTCCCCCCCCTCCTTTGGAGAGATGGGAGACTGTGGGGGTGGAACACTGCATGCAGTACTGCTACCCCCTCTATGTTGGTTAGCTCTGCTGAATTGTTCTGTCACCCCTACCCCCTCCTCTTTCCTTTGTTCTAAGGGATAGCTCTCTCTCTGAGAAGGGGAAGAAGATGGGGACCTTGGGAGATATGGGTGATGTTAAAACAATGGATATAAGTTACTTTTTATTTTTAGAGGGGAGAGAAGGCACCCTTTCTCTCCCCCGCCACATGCACACGCATGCATGCACACACACACATACACCCCCCAGAGAGGGGTGATCCAGGTCACTTCTCTTGGAGGGAGAGGGAAGCATTAGTCCAAAGAAGGGCTCAGGCTGGGAGGCTAAGTCTGTGTGTTCCTCCTCTCCAGTTGAACGACGGGCAGTTCACTGTGATCCAGCTGGTGGGCATGTTACGGGGCATTGCGGCGGGCATGAAGTACCTGTCGGAGATGAACTATGTGCACCGGGACCTAGCTGCCCGGAACATCCTGGTGAACAGCAACCTGGTGTGCAAAGTCTCTGACTTTGGCCTCTCCCGCTTTCTAGAAGATGACCCTGCTGATCCCACCTACACTAGCTCACTGGTATGGGCCAGAGAGTCATGGAATGATGACAGGGGGTGGGGAGGAGGCGGGCGAGGTGGTGCCACCTGGGTGGGAGCCAGCCCTGAAGCACAGGACGAAGGGCTTGTGCTCCCCTCCCCACCAGGGTGGGAAGATCCCCATCCGATGGACGGCCCCAGAAGCCATCGCTTACCGGAAATTCACGTCGGCCAGTGATGTCTGGAGCTACGGAATCGTCATGTGGGAGGTGATGAGCTATGGAGAACGGCCCTACTGGGACATGAGCAATCAAGATGTAAGTGGGCATGGGGGCAAAAGAACAGCTCCGGGGGAGGGAGGGGGTTGCTGTACTAGACCGGAATCCCTCCATTTCCTTCAATTCAACAGACTTTTATTAAGGAGGTAAAAAGTACGGTGAAAAGTGGGCAAAATCTGGAGTCCCAGGAACTAGGTGCAAATTTTCTCACTTATTAACTGCGTGACCTTGGGCAAGTCACCTGACTTCTTGGTGGGTTTCCTCTAAGAGCCCCTCCGGCTCCAAATCTGACTTTGGGCAAGTCCCCTCCACCCCCCCTGTTTCCTCATCTGAAAAACAAGGGGATTGAAATAAATGGCCTCTGAGCTCTGGGCCATCGTGCCAGGTGCTGGGACAGCTTACCTTAACTGGAATGGACGCTGCTTATTAAGGGCCTGCGACCAGAGGAGAGAAATCTGAAATGAAAAGGCAAGGGGGGGGTATTGTTCAGGGAAAGGCCAGACGGGGGTTCAGGGTGGGGCTTTGGGAGCCCCCAGGGAGGATGGGGCCCAGGACAGATGTCAGCAGTACCTGCAAAGGCTCACTCCTCCCGGGCATCTCTCTCCCTCCTCCCCCGACTCCAGGTGATCAATGCCGTGGAGCAGGATTATCGCCTGCCACCCCCCATGGACTGCCCCAACGCTCTGCATCAGCTCATGCTGGACTGCTGGGTACGGGACCGCAATCTACGGCCCAAGTTTGCCCAGATTGTCAACACCTTGGACAAGCTCATTCGGAATGCTGCCAGCCTGAAGGTCATTGCCAGCGTCCAGTCTGGGTACGTGTCCCTCCTCCCCAGTCCTGTCTGAAGCTTTGGCTCCCTCCTCCTCCTGCCCCCCTCTTCTCCTGGCTCCTTCCACCTCCTGCCTCCCTCCCCCTCCCACCTTCCTCCCCTCTTCCCTCCCAGCTCCCTCCCCAGAGGTTCATGTCCCCTCCTCTTCTGTGCCCACAGGGTGTCCCAGCCACTGTTAGACCGAACTGTCCCCGACTACACCACCTTCACCACGGTGGGGGACTGGTTGGACGCCATCAAGATGGGGCGGTACAAAGAAAGCTTTGTCAGCGCGGGCTTTGCCTCCTTTGACCTCGTTGCCCAGATGACGGCAGAGTAAGTGTCCCTTCCACTGGCGGGGGGAGGGGCCTGAATCCTGGCTCTGTCATGGACAGTGCAAGTGACCTGGGGCAAAGCATTGGGGTTGTACTGGATAACCACCAAGGTCAAGACCCTCCATTGCTCCAGTATCCCCTAACTGGGCAGCTGGGTGGTGCAATAGATAGAGCACTCACTGGCCGTGGAGTTAAGAGGACCTGAGTTCAAATCTCACCTCAGACATTTACCAGTTGTGTGACCCTGGGCAAGTCACTTAACCCCGATTGCCTTAAACATCCAGGGTCACCGCTCTAGAGGAGAGAGTGAGGCTGATGACTTTGCACAACTGTCTCTCACTTAAATCCACTTCACTGCAAGGTCCTCTTCAATAACAAAGGACAAACAACAAAAACAATCCCCTCCCTTCTCTGAAAATTCATTTGCTCATTTGTAAAATGAGGCTAAGTCAGGCCCAGGTGACTTTGAAGATTTTCCTTCCCGTACAATGACATTATGATCCTAGATGATACAGTGGGAAAGGCTCTATTCTTAGTGGCTCTGTCCCTTACTGACCACATGACCTCGTCCTAGTCACTTCCTTTCCTCTGAGTGTCAGTTTGCCCTTCTGTAAAAATAGGGGATTGAACTTCTTGGTCTCTAAGGTCCTTCTTAACTGGAGATCTATGATCCTCTAAATCTAAGATTTAATTCAACAAGCATCTATTAAGGCTCTGGTGATCAAAACCGAAACTAAATCCATGCCTGCCATTGAGGAGTGCACATTCAATGGAGGGAAACAGTGCTCATGAGTGCTTGTGTCCATGCGTGTGCACATGTGTATGTGGTTGGGGGTGGAGGGTGTGCTGGCGCTCACATCAAAAAGTATCAGTCAGGGGGCAGCTAGGTGGCGCAGTGGATAGAGCACCGGTCCTGGATTCAGAAGTACCTGAGTTCAAATCCGGCCTCAGATACTTGACACTTACTAGCTGTGTGACCCTCGGCAAGTCAGTTAACCCCCATTGCCCTGCACACACACACAAACAAGTATCAGTCAATCAGTAATCATTCACATAAATGCCTACTATGTGCCTCGCACAGTGAGACGGCTGGGCATTAAAAGACTAAATTGAAATAGGCCTGCCCTCAAGAGAGTTCCCTTCTCCTTAGAGGGGCAGAATATGGGTTAGGATAAGCCCGCGCAATTGTACAAAGTCAGTTTGGATTGTTGAGGGGGTAGTGGGGCTAACCCCCCAGGGGAACTGGGGTAGGAGGTGGTGTTTGACTGGAAGAATCCTTAGAACCCTCAGAGAAGGAAGAGTGTTCCCAGGAGAGAAAAGCTCTTAAGAGGGGAGATGCCCCTGGGAGGCTGACTGACTGTCCTTTGCCCTCCAGGGACCTGCTTCGGATCGGAGTGACTTTGGCCGGCCACCAGAAGAAGATCCTAAGTAGTATCCAGGATATGCGGTTGCAGATGAACCAAACACTGCCGGTGCAGGTCTGACCCCCTCCAGCAGCCCCCGGGGCCCCCGGGGTGCCACAGGGACTCTGAGCGGCTGGACATTCGGACGTTTGGATGCTCGGTCAAGGGCTGCGGCCCAAAAGTTCACAATGTGTCGGGGGACCAGCAGGAGCCCCACCCCCCGCAGTGGCCTGTGCTCCCTTTGTGGGCAACAGCAGGTTCGGGACTTAGGACAGATGCCACCTCTTCATATTGAAGACGGATTAGGGGATGGGAGTCATGCCACTACCCATCCCCCTTGGGGCCCAGGCCTCCCTGCTCTCGGACAGGGGGGTGACCCCACAGCCTCAGACTTGGGTGTTCTCCACGCTGGAGTGACTGCAATAGTGAGCCTGGTGGGGCTCTAGCCTGGATCAGGGCCCCCCCAGGTACGCAAAAAGCAGCCCCTCCCTCAGAAACCAGAGGGGGGAAGCTTCAGGGAGTGAGGGGACGTACTCGACGCCCCGGCCCTGCTCCAGAGCCAGCCACCATCGCTTCAAGTTTGCACAGGGACTCTTTGGCGGGGGGGAGGGGGGTGGATAGGACCCGGCTCCTACCTGATACCTCCTGGCCCCCCTCCTCAGCCTGGTTGGTGCTGAAGCTGGCTTCCAAAATGGGGAGGGGGCCGGCTGAGGAGCAGCCCCCCTGCCCCTTAGAGACTCACAGAGCCAGAGAATAGATGTCTGGATGTCTGCTATGCGTGCTAGCGCACCGGGCAGGTGCGTGTGTGAGCATGGGAGAGCTTGGGCCCAGCTGGGGGGTGGCCCAGCTGGGGCGTCAGCAGAATAAAGGCAATAAGTCATTGCTGTGGTGCCTCCTGCTCATTCTCCCCTCCACCCCACCTCCACCTGGTCCCCTTCACCAAGGCCAGGGGGACACCGTGCTCTGCATCTGATGTCAGAATTCCAGAAACAACGTCAATCCCACTCAAGAAAGTTATTTGGCGGGGCAGCTAGGTGGCTCAGTGGATAAAGCACCGGCCCTGGATTCAGGAATTCCTGAGTTCAAATCCGGCCTCAGACACTTGACACTTACTGGCTGTGTGACCTTGGGCAAGTCACTTAACCCCCATTGCCCCGCAAAACAAAACAAAACAAAACAAACAAAAAAAAGAAAGTTATTTGGGTCTTACTATGCCCTCCACATTTGGGAAACAAAGGGGGGGGGGATAAAACCACCCCTGCCCTCAGGATGCTTCCTGTCTACTGGAGATGAAACCAATCTATGACAAAGGTTGATTAAGTGCCTGCTGGGAGCCAGGGACTGTGCCGAATGCCAGGGACACCCTGCTCTTCAGGCCCTTACTTTCTACTGGGGATACAGACAACCAGTCGATCAGGCTGGGAGTCATGCTCTGTGCCAGGCCCTATGGAAGGCTCCCAGAAAATGGTCCCTGCCCTCAAAGGGCTTATGTTTGACTGGGGGTGGAGGTGGAGGGTACAGAAGGTAGTCAGAGAAGTCTAATGGATGCCAAGTGATTTCAAGACGGCAACAGAACCAACAAGTGGAGCCCAAGACAAGGCCGCTGATCTGGGGTGGGGGGCCTGCCCAAGGCCAGCTCACAGCCAGTGACACAGACACAGGGAAGAGAGACCTTTACCATCCCACCTGCACTGGGGATACATACACAGTATGTGGTATGGGGGCTAGGAATCTGGCCTCAGAGTCAGTCATGTCAGACTGTCCAGGCCCCCAGCTGGGGTTTTCTTGGCAAAGACCCTGGAGGAGTTTGCTATTTCCTTCTCCAGCTCATTTTACAGATGGGGGAAACTGAGGCAAAGAGGGTTCAAATCCTGCTTCTGATGCAAGCTGGTTGTGTGACCCTGGATAGGTGCTTTAACTACTCACGGCCCTAAGGAATCCTTTGGGACTGCAGACTGCAGGGCAGGTGGTGGAAGTATTTCCTTCACTGGGATGTCTTACACCAAAGAATCCTAGGTCTGGTCAATAATAATGACAAGAGTGTGGGCAGCTAGGTGGTGCAGTGGATAAAGCACTGGCCTTGGATTCAGGAGGACCTGAGTTCAAATCCAGCCTCAGACACTTGACACTAGCTGTGTGACCCTGGACAAATCACTTAACCCTCACTGCCCTGCAAAAACAAAACAAAAAAATAATAATGATAAGACATTTAGGTAGCATTTTCATGGAGAACGAGGGAGGGGACAAGTCTTAGGCCTGGAACCAGGACAGGGGTTCAAATCCAGGTGTATGGTAGTGGGGGAGGGGTACTCCTGCTCATCTCTTTGGGCCACAGTTTTCCCAAATATAAAATAAGGGGGTTGGACCTTTCCCATCTGTAAATGATGTTAGATTCCCAGCCCTCTGTCAAATCCAACCTGGATTCCACTCTGTTGGGACAGTAGCCCCACAAATAGTGGCAGGTTATCTGGGCCTCCAGGGTGCTGGAGGCTGGATCCATGGGAGGGGTGCAACAGTGCCTGGGCATAGCTACCAAGCCTGCAATGCAGGGTGGGCGGGCCATATTCCTGCTACGCCCAACCCTTGCTGTGAGGGGATCTGGTGGACAATGCTTCCCAGCCTCCACCCCCCTTCCGTGCCTCAACTAGCCTCCTGGATCATTTGTCCTCTTCTCCCTCCCCACCCTGCTCATTTTAGATGCCTTGGCTGTTTATCCCCCCCTCCCCCAACAGAGACTCTTGGGTCTCCCTGACTGTGCTATCCCAGGCCTTGGAGTTGAAGAAGGAACTAATGGGATTTGGAGTCTTTGTGCTGGGAAGTGGGGGATGGGGAGAGAAAGAGGAAAGGGGAGGAGAGATAGAGAAAGAATCAGAGGGAAAGGGAGAGAGAAAGAAATGGAGAGAGGAGAAAGGAGGGGGGTAGAGGAAGGGGAAGATAGAGGAGGGAGAGAAAGGGGGTCAGAAGAAGAGGGAGAAGAGAAAAGGGAAGAGAGAAAAAAGGGAAAGAGGGAATAGATAGAGGAAAAAGAAGGAGAGGGAAAGAAAAAAGGGGAGAGAAAGGAAAAGAGGGGAAGATGGGGAAGAGAAAGGAGAGGGAGAACAAGGGAATGAGGGAGGGAGACAGACAGAGAGAGCAAATGCTATGCCGATGGAGAGGCTGGAGGCGTTCATCGGCACTTCATGTCTCAAGATCCGAGTTTGAATTCTGTCCTTTTCTGGACCTCAGTTTGTTCATCTATAAAATGAGGAGGGGGGGGGTAGATTCCCTCTAGCTCTGGACCTCCAATTCTCTCAGGCTTTGGCGAGCCAGGGCTCCAACACCCCTGCAGAGGGGCTGAAGAGTCTGTCCCTGGCCCTTGGTATGTAGAAAGAACCTGGGCCTAG
This sequence comes from Dromiciops gliroides, assembly GCF_019393635.1. Taxonomy (NCBI): domain Eukaryota; kingdom Metazoa; phylum Chordata; class Mammalia; order Microbiotheria; family Microbiotheriidae; genus Dromiciops; species Dromiciops gliroides. The sequence goes on along the minus strand of NC_057864.1, from coordinate 483,171,716 downwards.
GAATCCCAGGAGATGTGGATTCTAGCCTCAGCTCTGCCTGTGAGTCCTTAGGAAAGTCTCTTGCCCTGTCTAGGACTCTGTTTTCACATCTGCAAAATGAAGGGTTTGAACAATGGACAATCTCTGAGCTCCTCTCCAGCTGGGCTGTCCCTTGGTTCTATAAATGATTCTCCTGGGGAAGTGGGAAGGGAGGTGCCAGGGAGTTGAAACCCCTAAAATTGTCCGTGAATAATGAAAAACTTATCCACCCACCAATCCCCCCCAGATGGAACCTCAAGATCATTGCTTGAGTTCCTGGGGCTCAGCTCAATGCTGGACAGAGTTGGAACCAGGAATTTGTTTACCCCAGGATAAGCCCCCAAACTGCCCAGGGCAAACATTCCCTTGGGCCTCTAGGCAGGATACTAGCCCACAGGGAAGAAACAGACCCTTGGACACTGGCATAAGGATTGCTACTGAGCAGGCTGCCATATTGAGATTGGAGGTGGGGGTGACAGAAGGTAGTAAGAGATGGAGTAGGCAAGGGTTAGAGGAAGCTTCTCCAGTTGTTTCTAGTCTCATTAACTGTTATTGCTAAGTAGGTGCTGTGCTGGTGAAGGACTTAGAGCATGCAAAAGCAATTTAGCACTCTCAAAACTCAGTGCCCTAGAACAGAGCTCCTGTTTCCCCACCTTAGTTCTGAGCTCTGGCTCTAATGTAGCCTTTGAGGGATCATGGGGATAGGAGTGAGGTCATTTCTGCTTTGTATCCCCATTGCTTAGCCCATAGTAGGTGCTTAACAGATGCATGTATTTTGCCTGAAATAAGATCTTGGTAACTGGTGTGTGTGTGGGGGGGTGCTACAGATTGATTGACTTATTTCAAATCCTGCCTCTTTCACATATTTCTTGTAGTTTCACCTCCCCGGGTCTCAGTTTCCTCTTCTGTAAAAGGAGGGGGTCCAGACCAGACCCCCTCTGAGGTCCCTTCCTGCACAACATTCAGATGTAGTTGTTCTCTCTAGAGCATGGGAAGGAAGACTCAATGTGCCTCAATGGGGTTTAAAGGAGACCCAGGAACTGGGATGGAGGGAGACACACCGGGACAGGTTTCTGAAGGAGCTTGTGCAATCTCTCCTTGGAGATCCCAAAATAGCTCAGGCTTCAGTCTCTCTGGAGAGTGGGAAGGAGCTGATAGCCCCTGGCAGTCCCTGACAGTTAGGCTAGAGCTCTGAGAAGAGTCTGCCTGCTGACATGAGGGAGCCTTGAGTGCCTGCTTCCTCCCGCAGCTAATCTGGGAAGGCTTCCTGGAGGTGTGTGTGTGTGTGTGTGTGTGTGTGTGTGTGCGCGCGTGCGCGCGCGCGCGCGCACACTCATGCACAGGAAGCAGGTCTGAGTCTAACTTCTGAAGCAAAGGAGGTGGCTTGGTTGAAGAGGCTACATGAGGAACAAAAAGATGAAGTAATTGTTTACATGGAGATTCATGGGGGTGAAGGTGGGGAGGAGGACGAAGGGACCTAGAGGTGACTGGACCAGAAGGGTGTGACTTAAGGTCATGGGATCACGGATTTGGAAGGGGACCTCGGAGACCAACTAGTCCAATCGTCTCATTTTACAGATGAGGAAACTGAGGCACAGAAGTGACTTGTCCAAGGTCACAGTCAAACATAGGTTTTCTGCCTCCAAGTCCCATGGAAGCAGAGACTAGAAGGCAGGTGAGGGAGCCTGAGGAGTGGGGGGGAGAAGAAAAACCAAGACCCAGTGGAAGGAATTTGAACCTGATGGGAACCAGGGGAAGTTTTCTCAAGAGGAAATGCAGATATATGGGGTGAGGACACATTAATGAACTGTGGGTGGCCAGTTCCCACCTGCCTCAGGGCCCATGTCACCACCCAGGCCTGGGAGTTTCCTGTGACAGCTCAGGCTGGACCCTCTCAATCCCCAACCAGAGCCCAGATGCAGCCCCCTCCTCCCAACCCCTCCCAGGATCCTGCTCCTTCCCCACAGGCACACTTCCCTTCTAGACTGTGCCCAGCAAGAGAGGGTAGAAGGGGAGGCTTCCCCAAAGGGGAAGGGGGGGCGAGAGACTGGCCAGGTGTGAGGTCACCTAGGGGTCATGCAGGGGCCCAACCCAGCAGGGCAGGTAGGAGCCTGAATCCTTTCCTGCTGCCAACAGACCAGGGGTAGGGAGCAGATGGGCAGGGCCCCCAAAGGCCCCTGCTCGTTAGGCCCAGGCTCTCCTCTAAGACTGAACAGCTTCTCCCCTATTCCCTGGTCATGTCCAAGGATCCTCCAGGGGCCTGGAGAGATGGGGCACATGTGTCTACACGCATGCACACACATGCACCCACCATGCCAGTATGCACACACACGCACAAGGAACTCCCCCCACACACATACACACACATACACACACTCCTGGAGCTGGCGAGCCAGGCTCCTTAATATTCCCCCCACGGCGTGAGGCCGCCGCAGTGCCCGCGCCAAGCATCAGAGGAAGGAGGGGGAAGAGAAGGAGGAGGAGGGAAAGGAGGGGGAGGAGGGGAAGGAGGGGGAGAAGGAAGAAGAGGAAGAGGAAGGGAGGGATGGGGTAGGAGAGATTTCAGAGTCCGAACTGGACCTGAAACCTTCTGGGCCTCCCCAACCCCCAACACTGTCCTGGATGGCTGTGATAGTGGGGGTCAGTTGCCTCTTCCCGGCTCTCCTTCTTGGTTCCTGCCCCTCCCCTGAGCCCCCACAGTGTGCGTGTGCGTGCACTCGGGGCGGGCACAGTGAGACCCAAGATGGAATAGAAGTGGGGGGTGATGTTTGCAGATTTGGGAACCCAGGGGTCTGAAAAAGCATGGGATGAGAAGCCAGGCCCAGGACCCCCTAACTCCCTCCAGCCTCCAGCTTCTGGGTGGGGAGATGTGGGTGTGAGGAGAAGTACCCCAACCCCCTCTGCTGGCCCCAGGTGCTTTGGGGCCCGATCACCAGGGAGATGTTGCTTGGCAGGGGGAGGGAGCGAGGGGGATGGGTGCCCTCCCAACCCTTCCTGGAGTCCCCCAGGGTTGGTTTCCCTTTCCTCAGTGTTCAGCCATTCCATCTCCAATCCCTAGAGCCCCCAAGGAACTTTCAACCCTGCTCCAAGAGCCCAGCCCACCCCATCTAAGTCTGCCCCACCCTTAACAGTTTGCACCTCATTCCTTGCCCTGGGGCAGGAGTGAGGGAAGCCACTGGGTTTTCCAGCCCTTGTTCTTTCCAGGCCCCAACCCCTTCCTCCTCCAACTTAGACAGCACCCCCCTCAAATCTGGGGGAGGATGTAAATAAAGCCCAGCTCCCTGGGAAATTGTCTTTGTCTCCCTCCTAGATGTGAGACAGAACAGTGTGGGGACCAGGGCCCAGAGCATCACAGAGCTCAGCTGGGCCTGCCCAGAGGGGATGAGAAGGGGCAATCGACCCCTGGACACTCTCCCCTCCCCCCAAGGACTAGCTTATGTCAGGAGAGGAGGTGGGGCAGGAGGAAATGGTCCGGAGAGATGTGACAAGGTCACAGCCCGCCTGTGACCTGTGTGGGAGGCATTGGCTTCTGGTCCCCAGGGCTCCCTGAAGGAGCCTGAGGAACAACTGAGCTGCCTTTCCCTTTCCTCGAGCTCCCCCTGGGTTCCCTACAACTCCAAGTCCTCCCTTCTCTGCCCCCCCCCATTCCACACTCAATTTGGCTATGTCTAGGTGAAGAGGAGTACTCTATATAGGCACTCAGAGGGGCAGGGGAGCAGAGAGCAACAGGTGCTCTCAGGGCCGATGGGAATGAACAGGAAAGGCTGGGAGGCTGGGAGGCCTTTCCTGTCCTGGACCCAGCCTCTATGCCCCTGGGGAGGGAGTGGAAAGTGAGAGAGACAGGCTGGCCCTTGGGTCATTTCTCTTCCTCCTCTTCCTCTTCCTCCTTCTCCTTTGATCATGAGACTGCACCCCCCTTGGTGGTCACAGGTCAGAGGAGGTGGGTTTGGGCCAGGCTTGGGGCATGCTGGGTCTCCTGGATGCCTCCAGATGTAGGTTCCCCAGCCTGGAGAGGGACCTTCTCCACATGCTAACGGTCTGACTTGATTCAGCAGGAGGCCTCAGACACTCCTCCCTACCCTTGGTAGCCCAGCTGCTCTGCCTTCCCCTTCAAGGATACTTTGTACCGGCTTTACATGTGTTTGGTATACTTAGAACATTACATGTTGCTTCTCTTGTTAGAATGTAATCTCCTTGAGGGCAGAGATTCACTTTTGACCTTGTACTGTCATCTCCTAGCACAATGCCTGGCACATAATTGGCCCAATCAATCAGTAAGCTTCTACTGTGTTCCTGACATTTTGCTGGATACACTGAAATTGTGGGAGTCAGGAGACCCTAATGTGATGTGGGGGTGGGAGTAGCTCCTACCAAACTATGAAATTTTGGAGGGAAACCTGGGGGGAGCAAGTGGTAGAAAGGACAAACAGGCCTCTCTTTCACTCCAGGGCCCCCTCTCTTTGGTTCCCCAGGGATATCAGAGATCTAGGAGTGTGGGTGTTATGCTCTTTGAGTGGGGCCACAGGAGGGGCTCCAGGGCTTGGAAGGGACAAAGGAAGATTTGAAAGATGTCATTAGAGGGGACCATACTGGAGGTACCATGTTGGTAAAGTCCTGGCCATCTGGTCCAGTGTCCAGGATGAGGGAAATAAGATACCCAATGTCTTTTGCTCTGGTTGTACTATGCCTGGAGTATTGTGGGCACCTCATTGAATAAAAAAATGGAAAAATGTTTATCAACTACTTACTACACGTGAGGGGTTGGTGATAAAATTCATCCAGCTAGTGACTACCCTGGAGAGGGTGACCAGGATGGCGAAGAGCCTTAAGATCACGCCGCATGAGGACTGAGCACGGATGATATTAGAGAGGGCGACATTTAGAACCAGAGTGCCTGGATTCAGATCCCACCTCTGTCACCTGTAACCTTGGGCAAGTCAGTGAATCTTTCTGGACCTCTGTTCCCCATCCATAAAAATGAAAGGGTTATGGGGCAGCTAGGTGGCGCAGTGGATAGAGCGCCGGCCCTGGAGTCAGGAGTACCTGGGTTAGGATCCGGCCTCAGACACTTAACACTTACTAGCTGTGTGACCCTGGGCAAGTCACTTGACCCCAATTGCCTCACTAAAAAAAAAAAAAATGAAAGGGTTACATCATATGGCTTGAGAGGCTCCCTCCAACCCTGAATCTGTGACCTTACAACCAAGGATGTTTAGCCTGTGGAAAACTGACCAGGGGCAATCTTCAAATTTTGGAAGGCTTGTCACTGGAAGGATTAGACTTTTCGTCTTACCACCGGAGGATAGAGCTGGGAGGGTGATCCCAAGGGGCAATATGGTGAAAAACTAGCTAATAGTTGGAGTCATTTAAAAAGGTCACGGGCTGTCTTGAGAGATAGTGGCCCCTGACTCACTCTGTCTCCCTGGAACCTTCAGAGAAAGGCTGACCAGTCACTTGCTGAGGAGGCTGCAGGGGACTGGTGGTCAGGTGCAGCCTAACCCTCTGAGGCCCCTTCCTCTTGGGGTGCTGGTGAAGTAGTTCATGGGTAGTTGGGCTTGAGCTTCCCCTCCTAAGCCTCGATGGGTCCTCCCCTCCTCCTGAAGCCCCTCCCCCACAGGGCTGATGCCCAGCAAAGGGAGCAGAAGCCCCCTCCCCCAGCCACCTGTTTCCTCAGGGCCCCAACAACCCCTTCAGCCAATGAATGGTTCAGAGGACAAGGCCAATTATGTGCCAAACCTAGAGTGGCTGAGACAGGGCCAGTGAGTAGTCAGTCACTAGTATCCTGGTGACTCCATCTATGGAGTGTGGTCATCAGATTTCCATGTTCACAAGACTACAAGTAGATAAGTGTTCATTGTAGTCACAGACGATACACTTGAGCTATCTGAGCCCTCACTTGTTCTGGGGGGGGTGGTGTCTGGGGATTGTCTATTTGGGGGAGCTGAGTCAGGCGCGGGAAAGGAGGCCCCTGGTTTACACAAAGGTGGCCTGCACCCTGAGAGCCTGAGTGGTGCCCACTTACCCCCTGCACCCTGAGCTAGCTGGCACCCAGAGGACCCAGGGATGGCTGTCCCAGGGACAGAGCTCTGGCTCTGTCATTTCAGCAGAGCATGAGTCAGGGAAGGGAAAGTTGAACCTGGCTGGTGCCCAGTCAGGAGGCTAGCCTAGCCCCAAAGAGGGTTGTTTGGGGGGGGGGAGTGAGAGGCAAGCAGGATTCTCCCTCCCCCTGCCCCCTCTCTGTTTCTCATTAATTATTCCCGTCTCATGGAACAGGAATGAAAACAGACTCAGGAGCTGGCGAGAGGCCTGCTGCTGACATCAGCCCAGAGGTTCCTGCCCTGACCCTGACTGCTGGGGGCTGGGAAAAAGAGGGGGTGGATGGAGGGGCTCCCTGCTTGACAGTGGCCTGGGAGATGGGCTAGGGGAGAGCCAAGGATTCTGGGAGCAGTTTTCTTTGAGTGCCCCGCTTTTCACAGGAAAGATGAGGGGCTTGGCTTCATAGCCCTCTGAAAGCAGGTGAGAGAGAGGTTATAATGGGACCAAGGGTGGGGCCTCTGGAATCTAAGGGCCCTGGAACCTGGCTGCTCTCTCCCCAGCCAGCTGCTCCCTCTCCTACTATCCCAATCCCTCCCCCCCCCCCACACCCCACGCATACACATGGTTTACTGGGAGAAGAGGAGAAGGGATTGGCCAGATCCCCTTTGCTGTTTTCAGACATTTGTTGGCCTGCCATCACTCAACAGGCCTTCTTCTCTCGAGGTCTCGAGGCCCATCTGCTCCTTCCTCTCCTCCCTGGTCTCATCACCATCATCTACAGAGCTCTGGGTTCCTTCCCACCTTCCTCCGTGACCTCAGCACCTGGCCTGGAGTCCTTTCCTCCACCCGCTCCCTGCCGTGGCCTTGGTGGCTTCCACGGAGTCTCGAGCTGTCCAAAAGACCTTGATTCTAGAGGTCTTCAAGTCCCCATCAGAGGACTCATTTCCATGAGGCTGATAACAAGGAACTCATCCCCTCTTTGGCTGGGAGCTCACTCTCTCCAGCCACAATCTCATTGGGCTAATAAGGCAGGGGGTGAGGGACATTCCTGGGTTCACTCTGTAATCAGCATAGGGGGAAAGCAGAAGATTATAGATTTAGAGGGACATTTAGTCCAACCCCCTCATTTTACAGAGGAGGAAACTGAGGCCCAGGAAGGCTTGTCTGGGGTCACACAACTATCAAGGGTCTGAGGCAAGATTCGAACTCAGGTCTTCCTGAGATCCAGCACCACTTATTTCCCCGCTGTGAGGGACCCTGTCCACTTATAGGCACATGAGTCTCAGCCCTCTCCCACATGGAATGTGGCTCTCTGGGAAGTCCTGACATGGATGTCCAAAGCCATCCCCTCTGAGGGATAGTCCTGGGGAGTAAATTAAGGCAGGGTGGTGTACTTCTAGACTTGGACTGAGGGAACCTGGGCCCATCCATCCTCTCTGTGACCCTGGGCAAACCCCTCTGGGTTCAGTTTCCCTACTCTAACAGGAGGGGTCTAATTAGCTGACCTCTGAGGTCCCTTCCAACTCTAGAGCTTGGATCTGGCCCTTGTTGCTGAGGGATAAACAGGGTCCAGGGTTCCCTGCCCTCTGGTATGTCATAGTCATGGGCGTAGTCCCCCAGAAGACCTGGGCTCTATCTTGGCCACCCCCAGTGCATGTTAAAGGAATGAGAATTATTGATTCATTGATTGGTTGAGAAGAGAAGGCTTGCAAGGACCTGAATGAGTGAGTGGGTGGGTGGGTGGGTGGGTAGATGGATAGATGAATGGAAGGATAGATAGATGGATGGATAAGTAGATGGATGGATGGATGGATGGATGGATGGATGGATGGATGGATGGATGGATGGATGAATGAATGAATGAATGAATGAATGAATGAATGATAAAGCACCTAAGGCAGTATTTACATTTTGTTTTTTGGTTTTTTGCTGGCCAATAAGGGTTAAGTGACTTGCCCAGGGTCACACAGCTAGTAAGTGTCAAGTGTCTGAGGCCGGATTTGAACTCAGGTCCACCTGAATCCAGGGCCAGTGCTTTATCCACCGCACCACCTAGTTGCCCCCCCAGTCTTTACATATTTGAAGAGCTCTTCCATAAGGAGAGATGAGACTCCTTGGGCTTGGTCTCAGAGGGCAGAATGAATAGCAGTGGGGGCAAGTGGCCCAGAGGTTTAGGCCTGATGAAGAGAACCCATGGTACAAGGTACATGGTACAACTGCCTCTGAAGACTGAGGGCCTGAGTTCAAATCTCTTCTCCAACCCTTGCTGCCTGGGTGACCTGAGCAAGGCCCAGCACCTTCCCCCATTTTCCCCTCGGTAAAAAGAAGGTCCCTTCTGGGGCTCTGTCTATCATCATCATTGCATCTTTCAGAGTCCCGGCTTCTTCATTTTACAAATGAGGGGCACTGGACTCACCCCGAGGGTTCTGAACCTGGGTGGGCCCCGGGATCCTTTTTTAAATGTGTATTTTGATAACTGAATTTCAACATAATCAGTATTCTTTACAATCCTCTGCATTTATTATTTTATTTTACTGTTGCATTAAATACATGTTATGTGTTAAGTAAGCAGCACGATTGTGAGAAGAGGTCCAAGGGCTTCACCGGACCTTTGGTGAAGGGGGTGAGGGGGTGGGGGCTCTGGAAGTGAGGTCTCAGGCTCCCTTCACTACCCTGAAGACAAGCGTCATCACCATCAGAATGATCCCAAAGGAGGGGGGGCTGCCTCAGGATTGGGGTCCCCCTCAAAGCGACAGAGAGCATTCTCAGTCAGGCGATGGCTTGGCCTAGTCGGCTTTTGGGATGCCTTAGCACACAGAGATTCCAGGATGATTCATGATTCAGTGAAGTGAGCTGGCCTCTGCTGGAGGATGCCCTGGGAGTGGGGAGGGGCTCACAGCAGCCTCCCATCCTTGTGCGGGGGTGCAGAGCAGGCCTCTTCATAAGCACAGCCCTCTGTTCAGGAGCTCAGGCCCAGGCAGACCTGGAGCAGATGCCCAAGGCTACATCCAGGCAGCTCTGGTCCCTTTTCCAAAGGCTTACATACCCCAGCGCCCCATCCCAAGCCAGCCCTCCTGCTTCTGCTGGCAGGGATGTGTGAGCCCTCTTTGTTCTGCTCCCCCTGCCCTCCCCATCCTCCTGATCTTGTGTATATTGGTTTCCCTAAACCATCCCTGCCTGGTTTTGCAAAAACATCCCTGTCCTCTGTCTCTCACAAGGCTCTTCATTCAGTTTTCGGGGGGCTGGGTTTGTGAGGCCGGATTCTGGGTTCTGGGATCCTGTGAGTTTGGGTGAGGAAAATGTCAGCGTGGCAGATATTTTCCCCTCTGAAATGTTCAGGATGAAATTTGCAGGGCTCAAGGACACTTATTTACATCTGGCAACTTGTCAGTGTGAGCATAGATTTGCCTTCTTCCATTCCATTTAATTCAGCAAGCCCTCATTATTAAGGGCCTACTGTGTGCCAGGCACTGAGCGAGGAGCCATGCTTCTTTGCTCCTAAACATTTCTAGCTCCTCTTTATCCTGGGGGGTATTCTATGACCCCAGGATCTTCACCCCTCCCCAGCCCAGCCCAGCATTCATAGCTTATCTTAATGTATGCCAAGCTCTCCAGTGACAGGGGCCCAGCTTGTTTGGAAAATCTGTCCTTAGCTGGGTGGCAGACAGCGGGCTCTCTTTGTTGCTTTTCTCTGCATCCAGGGCAGCTGTTTATTCAGGGGATTATGACAGGGAAGCCGTGTTCCCATTCAAGCGCCACAATTCACTGTGGAGAAGAAAGAGAAAACCCTGTGAATGTCGCCCTGCAAGAGTCTTCTCAAAAATGAAAAGTTGTTATGATGCTCTCATTTGGGAGTTTGTTTCCCGTCCCTGTGATTCTTCAACACTCACCTCCTTCCTCCTTCTTGTGGCTTCACAGAACGCTCCAGAGAAGAGTTAGGCAAAACAAATCAATAGTCAGCCATGCCTGGCAATCTATGTTTCATTACATACCTATATATAGTTCCCCGTCTCTCTGCGGAGAGGAGGGCCCTCCAAATTCTCTAAACAGATTGAACTTGGATAGTGATGCTGAGCCTCTGTCCTCTAACAAGTATAACAGAGGAAGAACAGACTCCAGGGTTGTGAGAGAGTAGGAGGAGTGGAAGATTTTCCCAGTCTCTTGACTGGGCCCTAAGAGCATATGGACACGGTCCAGGAGCCAGGACTATGGGGGCAGAATTCTGAGAGAGAGAGAAAGGAAGGGAGGGAGGAAGGGAGAGAGGGAGAACTCCACCTAGGATTAAGTCAGCACTATGCCAAGCAACAATAAACAGGTCCGAGTTATTTATGCAAAGCTGGCAGGCTGAAATCCACACGGTTTCCCTCTTCCCTCTACAGTGAGTTGTGGTCCTTATCCACAAACATGATTTCTCTATAACAATCCTTTATTACTCAATAGGTATTCACAGGTTGAGTATTTAGGGAGTTTTATCACTGTATTTTGAGCTCACAAGAGTATATCTGTGTGCTCTGGGTTCAGATCCCAGTATCTGCACAATATTTATCTTCCCAGGCCTTGGTTTTTCCTTTTTTAAGAGGAGCCTGTTAGGCCTTTGAGGACCTAGCAAACTGGGAAGGACCTTGGGTGTCATTTAATCCTATACTCCCATTTTACAAATGAGAAAACTGAGGCTCAATGAGGTTAAGCAACTTCCCCAAAGTTACCCAGGTGACAGAGCGGCTCCTTTCTGGGGTCACTTCCTTGGCAATAGAGGGCAGGGGCTGTGTAATTTTTCTGTCTTTGTGTCCCCAGAGGCCCAGAGACACAGAGACGCATAGGGGAAAGGGACTGGACCTGATTTCATTAGCATAAGGAATCCCTATGAGGAAACCCCCTCTAAGAGGCACCATCTGCCCCCTCTGTAATTTACAGTTAGAGAGAATTAGAGTAGCCTGGAGAAATGAAATGACTTACCTAGGGTCACACAGCCAGCATGTGCCAGAGCCTGTGTGGGGCCTGGGGTCTTCCTGGCTTGGAGCCCAGCTCACTCTGTCTCTGTCTCTGTCTCTGTCTCTGTCTCTGTCTCTGTCTCTGTCTCTGTCTCTGTCTCTGTCTCTGTCTCTGTGTCTCTCTCTCTGCTGGGGCCACTATAGCATGTCATAAATGTTTTTTGAATGGATATTGTTAGTATTCTTTGTCTCCCTGCCCATCTGGGCCCAAAAGGTAAGTCATAACTGTTCCAGTAGCCCCTTAACCTTTCACTTGTAGCAGCCTTCTCACCCCAGAAGATCCTATGGCCCTGTGGCCACTTCCTCTGATCAGTTCCGCTTAGAATTTCCATGAAGAAAGTGCCCAGCTGGGGGGCAGCTAGGTGGCGCAGTGGATAGAGCACCAGCCCTGGAGTCAGGAGTACCTGAGTTCAAATCCAGCCTCCGACACTTAACACTTACTAGCTGTGTGACTCTGGACAAGTCACTTAACCCCAATTGCCTCACTAAAAAGGAAAAAAAAAAAAGTGCCTGGCTGGCCAAGTTTACTCCTTCACTCTCTCTTCTCTCAACTTCCTTTTTTAATGTTGCCCTCTCCTCTTTGAATGTAAGCTCCCTGAGGGCAGGGGCGATCTATCTTTGCTTGCATCCACATTCCCTGCGCCCCGGCGGCGGCGGAGCTTAGAGAACACAACAATTGCTTGATGACTTGAGTAGTCTGGTTTTCACTGACCAACCTGGGATCACCCCCCTGGGTCTGCTTTCTCTAGATCTTGCTTCTAGGATGCTGCTTTATCATGGGGAGGGTCTCAAAACTGGGCCCCTCTGCTCTTCCCTGAGTCTATGCTCTGCCTTGTTCCCCTGCCTCCACCTCAGCCTTCCCTCTCCCCTGGACCCCTGGCTCCCAGACCCCTGCTTGACTGAGAAGATCCAGACCCTGGGAACCCACATCCTGGGATCTTCTCCCCACCCCCACGCTTTCCTGCTTCTGCGTGCAGCTTCCCTCCCCTCCTCTCTGAGGCTAGCCCCATTCACATATATCTTTGATCCCATCCCTTTCTACCTCTTCAAGCAATCAACAGGAATTTACCAACCTCTCCTACTATGTGCCAAGCCCAGAGCTAGGTGCTGAGCACACACAGACACAAAGGAGATAGCCCCTGCACTCAAAGAGCTAATATTCCGCTAGGGGAGGGAACTTTTCCAGGACTTCATCAAAGGTTCAAATTCTACCTCTGAAATTTATTACCTCTGTGAAATGTATTACCTTGGGCAAGTCACTTAAGTTCCTTGGCCCTTTGTTTCTACATTGATAAAAATGAGGGTTAGATGACCTCCCAGCTTCCTTCTAGCTCTAGGTCAATGATCCTTTACTCCACTAATCAAAACCCCCTTTCTTTTTCATTCGTTGAATTTCTATCCCCAACATCCAGCACAATGCCTGGCACATAGTAGGCACTTCATAAATGCTTATTGGTTGGTTCTCTAGTACTTCCAGTTTCTCTCTCTCTCTCTCTCTCCATTCTTTGAATTTCTATCCCCAACATTCAGCACAATGCCTGGCACATAGTAGGCACTTAACAAATGCTTGTTGGTTGGTTCTCTAGTACCTCCACACACACACTCTCTCTCTCTCTCTCCCTTTCCCATCTCTCTCTGTGTGTCTCGGTCTCTGTCTCCTCCCCTCCCCCATGGGTTTTTCCTCTTTCTACCTGAGACAAGTTTCCCTCCTTCTAAAAGGAAACAGAAATCCCGTTCTTTCGGCCCTGCTACCTGACCAAGCTAGCTTTCTCTAGCCTCCTCCCTTTCACCTCAGGGGTGTGGCCTCTGGAATCCAGTGGGAGTGTTTTCTGGAATCCTAGGGCTGTGGCCTCTGGGTGGGTGGCCCCTGGGAGTTAAGAGAGAAGAGAGCCCTGGGGCTGATGGCTGTCCGAGCCAATAATACCATGGGAAAGAGGGAGGCTGAGAGACGGAGAGAGGGAGGGAGGTTAAGGAACGGTGCTGGGAGGGGGCTGGCACCTGACTGGCCTGGCTGTGCTCATGCCATCTTTGAGAGTCTGGGGACATCCCGACTTCTCAGCGCTGGGCATCTGGATAGATAACTGCACTCAGCTGGTGCCTCCCTCCCAACTTGCCCAGTTCTTAGTGTCTACACTTGGCTGCCCGTATCAGAACACCACTAACATTCGCCTGGCTTTCCACATGCCTTCCTAGCCCTGGCTTTAACCTGACCAGTAACCCTAGGTCTGGAGACTTTTAGGAAGCTATCTTGGCTTCTTCCTTCCCACCAAAGCCCCCAACCCTTCTGAGTCGGGGCCCAGGAGAAGAGCACTGTGCTTGGAGTCAACGTTCTAGGGTTCGAATCCTGACCCTTCCACTTACTGTGACCTTGGGTGAGACCTCATTTCTGTGTGCCTCAGTTTCCTCATGTGTACCATGAGGGGTTGGACTAGACCACCTCCGAGGTCCCGCCAGCTTCCATGACATTATGTGAGAAGTTCAGAATTCAGCTATTGCAACTCATTCCTGAGCTTTCAAACAATTATTCAGAGAGCCTCTGTTTTCACGCCTGTAGTGATGGGGAACTCATTACTTACCAAGAAAGCCAAGTTCACTTTTGCTTAGCTCTAATTAAAAGGATTCTTTTCTATAGTTTGTTTTGTTGGGGGGGGGGTTGGGGCAATGAGGGTCAAGTGACTTGCTCAGGGTCACACAGCTAGTAAGTGTCAAGTGTCTGAGGCTGTATTTGAACTCAGGTCCTCCTGAATCCAGGGCTGGTGCTCTATCCACTGTGCCATCTAGCTGCCCCCTTTTCTATAGTTTGAATCTAAATCTCTGCCTGGAACATTCACCCATTACTCACTGGAGTCAAGGAAAACAAGCTTAATTCTTCTATAGGGTGACAGCTCTTCATATCTGTGGCTCCATCTCCATGCAAATACCCCCAGGTCTCTTAGAATCCCTCTTATGATGTAGTTTTTAGTCCCCTCACCCTGCAGATCTCCCTCCTCTCAACACTCCCAAACTTGTTCATCTTCCCAAACCCTGATGCCCAGAATGAGGGACGTGAGACTCGTGAGCTGCTCTGGCCAGGGCAGGGGCTGGCCGTCCATCACCTTCCCAGGTCTGGACACTGGGCAGATCGGGGCAGCTCAAGGCCAACCCTGGATCTTTGACGTCTGCCATGACAGTGAATGGTGGCTCATGCTCTTGGCTGGCATTGTGCAAACCCCCAAGTTGGCATCTCCCAAATGAATTAAGCCACACAGAACCTTGTGTTGGAAAAATAGGGACAAAATTCATAAGTGTTGGTTGGTAGGCCTGGGGGTGTCCTTGTTAGTCTGTTCCTTGTGGCTTTAGAGAAATTAGGTATTTTGGACAAATTTATATTGTGCCCATGGAGGGAAAAACCCCCACAGTTTAGTGTCATAGTGAAGAGGGTGTTGGATAGGGAGTTGGGAAGGCCTGGGTTCAAATCCCAGGTTAGAACCATTAGCTGGTGAGCTTGGTGACATGACTTCTCTTGATGTCAGTTTTTTCATCTCTAATATGGGGTCATATCCTCCTAGTATCTGCCCCCAAAGGGTTTCTGTGAGTCAGTGAGCTAATGTCCATAAAGAACTCTGCGGTGGGGGGCAGCTAGGTGGCGCAGTGGATAGAGCACTGGCCCTGGATTCAGGAGGACCTGAATTCAAATGCGGCCTCAGACACTTAACACTTACTAGCTGTGTGACCCTGGGCAAGTCACTTAACCCCAATTGCCTCCCTAAAAAAAAAAAAGAACTCTGCAGGGGGCAGCTAGGTGGCACAGTGGATAGAGCACTGGCCCTAGATTCAGGAGGACCTGAGTTCAAATCCAGTCTTAGACACTTGATACTAGCTGTGTGACCCTGGGCAAGTCAATTAACCTTCATTGCCCTGCAAAAAAAAAAAAAAAACAAAACTCTGCAAACCTACCTACCACTGTAGAGATGTGTCAGGCTGCGGCAGTGTCCTGACAGTTGGCTTTGTCTCAGGGAGAGAGGCTGCACTCCCTGGTTATCTGGTCTGTGCTTGCTGGGAGGGAGCAGAGGCAGTGGCCACCGGCTTCCTCTACTTCTCTTTGGTGCCAGCTGGGTCACCCTCTTTTGTCAAGCCCGGCTTTGACTGGGAGGGAGGAGGGGAGATGAGAGACAGACAGACAGACAGGCAGACAGAGGGGTAGGGCCTAGGATAGGTAGAAAAAGCTGGAGGGAAGCTGGTCCCAGGAGCTTTCATTTATATCTAGCAGCAACCTTTAAGGTTATGGAGTCTACCCCCTGCCCAGCCATTCTACAGAAAACAAAACTGAGGATTAATTAGGTGACTTGAAGAGGGTCACAAAGCTAGTCTCTCAGTTGGGATTTGAACCCATTTCTTCCTGCTTGCAGCTCTAATATACTTCCTAGCACACCAGGCCAGTGATCTTTCCCACTGGACCATACTTCTAGTCACTCAAGAGATGAGATGGAGGTGGGCTCAGCACCCCCCCCTCCCCCTGTGCAAAGGGGACTCCAAAAGGCAATGCGTCAGGAAGACTTGAGTTCCAATTCTACTTCAAACACTTAGTTGTGTGACTTTGGGCAAGTCACTTAACTCTGTTTGCTCCAGTTTCCTCAGCTATAAAATGGAAATAAGCACCTATCTCCTGGGTTGTTCTAAAGATAAAATGAGATATTTTTGTAAAGCACTTAACACATAGTAGGTGCTATAAAAATACTAGCTATTATTGTTGTTATTGATGGAAAGGGTGCAGCTCTTCAGGAAGGAGGGAAGGGTAACTTCTCCCTCCTCCTTCCTTCCATTCCACTCCAACCTTCCCCCATCCAAATACCGCCAGCAAGTACACACCCACACATGTCTGGCTGGCTTTGGCGAGCTCATCTGCTCTCTTCCAACAATTACCTTCCTTTTCCCTCAAAGTCCTGTGACTCTCAGGCGCTGGCTCACTCAGGGACTCCTCGAATGCTTTCTTTCTCCCCTTTCCCCTGCCAAACCAATCCTGGCCCAGACCCAAGTGCATACCTCAGGGAGAATGATCCCAAGCCTCCATCTTCTCTTCTCTTGTTACAGACATGAATTCACAGTTGGTATTTTAGAAGGGAAAATATCATGAACCTCGATGTTGTTGTACAGTACCATTCAGTCACATTACATGGGACACCCAGACTCAGAATGATAGAATCATGCAAACGATACTAACACATAAATCATCTCCTACCTCCATGCTTTTGCTCGGGCTGTGCCTCATGTCTTCCTCCTCTCCAGCTTGTAGACTCCCCAAGCTTTATTTGAGGCACAGCTAAGGAGGTCTTCTTGATCCTTCAGTTGTGTTTCCCTTCTCCCAAAATTATTTTGCATTTAAAATAGCATATTTTTCCTATTTACTCATCTGTGTACATGTTATTTGATATCAATAGAATGTAAATGACTTGAGAGCAAGTGGTTTTTTTTTCCTTTGGTCTCTGGATCCCTAGTACCTAGAACAGGGCCTGGTGCGTAGTAAACATTCAACCAAATCTTGATGAATTGAATGTGAGAGCTGGAAAAAATCTTAGAGGCATCTAGTCCAACAAGCATCTGGACAAGGATCCCCTAGACAACATTCCCGTAGAGTGGTTATCCAGTCTCTGCCATGGAGAGGGAGCCCATGGTTTCCCCAGGCAGCCCATTTCACTTTTAGAGAGCACCCTTGATCTTAGTCCTGCCCCCTAGGGCCAATCGACCATTGAAATCTATGACTTCTTTCATAACCTAGGGACTTGACATCATTTATAGCAGCTCGGGACTCTCTTGCTGTCTTTTTACTTTTGCTGGGTATCCCTTCTCTCTTAGCTATAATCTACTCTTCCCAGTAACTTGACAGTTGAAATAGGTTCTGCCACATTTTGTCCCTGGGTCTATTTTATGACCTGTACTGGGAAAAACATCATCCATATCCTCCATCTGACTGGGTGGCTCATACTACACTCTTGTCAATCTCTGTTTCTTGTTCTTTCCTAATTCTAATCCAAATTCTCTCTGCTGTGCTTCTGCCCTCAGGTTCATGAGTTTCTGTGTAGACATACATCTTGACAAATAGAGTTATTTCAGATGTGTTTCTTTTGAAGAATGTACGCCTTTCAAATGTCCTAGTTTAGCCTTGAGTCCTATCCCACCAAGTCTCAATAATGACTAAGAGATCATATTTGCTTCCGGATGTAATAAATCCAAGTTCACCTTGTTTACCACCTTTGCATTGTTGAAAGGATGTTTGAGGCCCTAAGTGCTATCCCCAACCCTCTTCCTGGTCATTTCCTCCTGCAAATTACTGGGCAACACCTTTACTCTTTTTTTTTCTAGGTCATCCCCTCCATCCTCCATCGTATCTGGTTTGACAGGTATAACTGGGCATTTTTTCTTCCCTCTTCAATTTCAGTCTAAAGTCTTCTTGATCAGTATTTCATCCCAAACACTTCCTTCCCAGGCCTCATGAGATTTATGCTGTACCTGGCAAGAAACCCATTATTCTAGGGACAGCTAGGTGGCACAGTGGATAAAGCACCAGCCCTGGATTCAGGAGTACCTGACTTTAAATCCGGCCTCAGACACTTGATACTTACTAGCTGTGTGACCCTGGGCAAGTCACTTAACCCCCATTGCCCCGCAAAAAAACAAAACAAAGCAAAAAAAAAAAAAAGAAAAAAGAAACCCATTATTCTGATATCTTAAGTCCTAGTCAAGAAAACCAAATATGTTCAATAACATCATCTCTATAGCCCTGTCTTTACTTTCCACATCCTCCCTTTTCTTCCAAAGTCCTGATCATTAGTTGGAAAAATGAATCCATCAACAAGCATTTACTAGGCACCTACTATGTGCTGGGTGATAGGGATACAAATACACACACACAGAAGAAACAATCCCTGATCTCAAGGAGTCTTTTGTGAGGGTGGGGGGTGAGGGGCTCCCTCAACAACCTTTAGAGGCACTAGAAATACTTTACATGTTTTTTCTGGTGATATAACTGGTTCCCATAAGCATTCACAGGTGGAATTCTTTGCACCTGACAACAGGGAAATATTCGGGTGCTCCAGAGGACAGACACCCTGCAGGAAGTAAACAAACTCACACTTTGTCAGCTAAAGCCGTGCCCTGTACAAATTATGGTTAATGGAGCCAGCCATCACAGTGAGAGGTCAGGAGGGAGGGAGAGAACAGGCAGAAGCCGTGTTCTCGGGAGCTGCTTTCCTGCCGGACAGAGTTAACCCAATGCTATGTCTGCTAGCATCCAGGACTCCTCTTATGCTGGTGATCTGGTTGTCTAACATCTTCTGGAGATCATCTGTGGCCAAGAAAGGACTCTTTGTAATCAGTGGATGAGTTGTTCTTGTAGCGCCTCAAGCCGAGGGGGATTCTCTTCCTACAGAGTCTGGTATCTCTCCCTCAACTGACCCTTTGTGTTTGTCGTAGTGTCTCCCTGTGGGTCAAACCCTCTGGGCCCATCCAGGGGAGATGAATCCTAGCACTGTGTTCTCCCAGCTCTCAAGAATCAGTTTCTGTCTACGGCTGGTGAGAAGGAACAAAGAATTGAGTTGAGCTTCTCAGGTTTTGAGGGAAGTGGCTGCTGAGCACTGGCCCCCACATAAACGAGAATGTGTCTCTGAAATGCCGTCATCCCTGATACCAAGGGAAGACGAGATAGGAACAACCCAAAGTCCCACACCCTTTCCACAGGAACCCCCAGAAGGGGCTGCTGGTCAGAAGCGTGCTTGATAAGCCTTGGCAGGCTCTCATTCGTGTCTGAGATACACGGCTGGGGAAGAAGGCCCATGTTAGGGCTGCCCAGGTCATCCCTGGGCCCTTTATCTCTCTCTTCCTGGGAAGGTCACCACAAAGCATCTCTTCTTTTTGAGCCTCATCACAGGTTTCCTTGGCACCTCCTGTGAATCCCGTGCGCAGTCCCTCCTTTGTCTGGGTCTCAGGGACCGTGCTCCTGGGGTAGGGTTGCTGGAGAGGTAGGACCAAATCCACCCAGAGGCGAGACGGCAAAGCTAGCATTGGGGACAGGCTAACCCAAGTGCCACCTGCGGAACACCACTTGGAGTGCCCCGTGGGTGCCCTCTGTGCCCACTGACTGAGGTCTGGCTCAGACATTCCACCCTCCCACCCACCTAGGTCACCTTTTCACAATGAACCCCTCGGGCCCTGGTTTTCCTTGGGATACAGTTGAGATCAGGGATGGGGAAGGAGAAGTTTGTTCTCTAGCTCTAGCAACACAACCACTCTCTGCTACCCAGAGAAGGCTTCCTGGGCAAATGAGCCCATGGTGTGATCTTTGGGCCAATTAGGCAGGCAAGGAGAGTGAGGACCTGGTGCTCCTGGAAACTGCTCAGTGACTTGTGGGGTTGTGGATGTTGGGGACATGGATCTAGAACTGCAGGGAAACAGAGGGGTTATCTAGCACACCCCTCTCCCCTCCCCATTTTATAGGCCCAGGGAAATGAAATCACCTAACCTAGACCATCCAGTAAACCTCAGGAGCAGAAGCAGAACCCAGAACCTCGGACTCTGGAGTCAGGGCCGGGACCTGCCCACCAGGGCAGATCCACAGCCGGTCACCAGGCCTGCCCTCGAGTTCATGGGAGAGTTAAGGCCTGGCTTTCTTTCTTCCTTTACCCAGGGTTCTGGTTGCGTTCTTGTGCTTCCCCGTGCCGGAAGTCCCTGTCTGGATACCCCTGTGGATGTCCAAAGCCTGGTACCCGGAGCCCTGTGGCTGCCTCCCTGAGCTGCCTGGAGCTGCTCCAGAATGGGGGTGGGCTGGGGCCCCCTCCCCAGTCCAGGGCCTCCTATGCCCCAACCCCTCTGGGCTTGGTGCCAACAAGGCCACCATGGTGGAGTAAGAATTAGTCATTTGTTGTTAGGCTCAGGGGGACCCCAGAGCGGGCATGGGGGAGACTGAGGAAGAGGAATGTACGTCTTTGGTTGGGACAGGATAAGCCAACACTAGTGTCTCCTCCACCCTGGGGAGAGCCTCAAAGAGGCCTATGCTAGGAGGGGCTGTGTGGGGTAGTGATTGGAGCCCTAGACCTGGACCCTCAAAGAGCGGGATTCAAACCACCTCTGAGATTTACTGGCCCACCATGGGAGCCCAGGGAAGGTTCATCACCTTGCTCAGCCTCATAAAAGGGAGGTACTAGCGGGCAGGCGTTCTAGATCTGGCCACAAGCAGAACCTTAGTGCTCATTTAGTGCAGTCCCCTACCTTTTTTTTTGTTTTTGTTTTTTTGTTTTTGTGGGGCAATGGGAGTTAAGTGACTTGCCCAGGGTCACACAGCTAGCAAGTGTCAAGTGTCTGAGGCCGGATTTGAACTCAGGTCCTCCTGAATCCAGGACCAGTGCTCTATCCACTGCGCCATCTAGCTGCCCCCCAGTCCCCTACTTCTGCACATGAGGAAAGAAGCGGTTGTGTCTTGCTCAGAATCATCCAAAGAGCTGGTAACAGAGTCAGGATTCAAACTTGGGTCTTCAGACTAAAATCCCTTTCTCCTCCCTTGGCATTCAATGCATGCCCTTCATTGAAGGGCTGGGGCAGCTGGGCTGTGCAGTGGATGGAGCATTGGGCCTCAGACACCCACTAAGCAAGTCACCTATCTGCCTCTGTCTGCCTCAGTTTCCTACCTCACCCACAATATTTGTAAAGTGCTCTGTCCAGTGCCTGACCCATAGTGGGCTCACCATACACATTTCTCTCCTCTCCTTCCCTTGAGGCAGAGTTGATAGAGAAGCTAGCAGGGTGGTACAGTGGAAGGAGTACTGGCCCTGGAGTCAGAGGTCTTGGGTTCAAATCCTGCCCCTGGAACTCCCTGTGAGATCTTGGACAAGTCATGTAACTTCCTCTTCTCTAAAGGGTGGGGCAGGCCTCCAAGATCCCTTCCAGCACTAAATCCTACACTTCACTTAATCACTCCTCTGGGCCTCAGTTTACTCATCTGTAAATGGGGAAGGAGATTGGATGAGATGCCCTCTACCATTCCTATAATGGGAGGTGTCTTCTCCAGCCCCTGTTGCTTTAGGCCTCAGTAGAACAGTGACAGATTTAGGGCTACTTGGTCACAGGGCTCAGGCCCCACAATCCTTTTGTTAAGAGAACCTGTTGGAGGAGGCAGGGGGGAGGCAGAGGGGGACCAGACAAGGCTGCCCCGGTGGGGGAGGGGCGCTGCTCGGGCTGCCTTCCTGGATGCCTTAGAGGGGAAGGGAAGACACCTCCTCTTCTCCCCCTGCCCTTGGGCTCCTCCCTGACCACCCCCCCCATCTTACTCTGGATGGGAGGAGCCGAAGTAGAGGGTGTTGATAGATGGATGGGTTCGTACCGAGGGGCCTGGAAAGGGGCCAGGTCAGGGCCAGACGATGGTGGCCACTGGCTCCCTGAGCAAGGGGAGGGTCACGGGCATCCTCTGGTGTGAGGGAGGCCTCTTCATTTTACAGCTGAGGCACCTGAGGCCCAGAGACGCTGAGTGACCTGCTCAGGGTGACCCAGCAGATCGGCCCCAGCTGGGGATGCAGGTCCTCTGCCCGAAGCTTCTGAGCTCCTTCCTCGCAGCCCGGCCGCCTCCCCTGGCCCAGCTCAGAACAAAGGATCTCTTCAGTCTCATCTCTGGGAGGGATGAGTCACCCCCAGTGCTGACCCCCGGGAGGGCTTGGGGGGGGAGGCACTGGGGTCACCCTGGCTTTGGAGAGATTGGGGCCAATCTGGGGCAGGGAGGGGGCCGAGAGTCCAGGGAGAGTCCGCCTTGGGGTCTGAGGCTTCTAGCTCCCCTGGGGAGGGCTCCCCAAAGCAGGGCTCCCTCCCCCTCTTCCCCTTCCCCAAACCCCACTCTCTTCTGTGCTCTCAATGCCTGGTTTCTTTTAAAGCCTGATGCTCTAAGATGTATCTCCCTTCAGATATCCCGAACACTAAGAGGTTTTCCCAGGCTTTGGGAGGAGGTTGGGCAGGGGGGGAGGGACTGGGCATTGAGGGAAGAGCAAATGCTTAAAAAACATCGAGTGAGCGTCAGGAGGAACAATCCTTTTACAGAACACAGCCTCCTGTATCCGGAGCTGAGAGGGACCTTAGAGTCCATCTGGGGCAATCCTCTCATTTTACAGTTGGGGAAACTGAGGCCCGGAGAAGGGAATGTGCCTAAGACTCATCAGCGAACCCTCTGAGCCCTGGAAGGGATTTTAGAAGGCATTTATTTAGTCCAACCTCCTCGTTAAAAAACAATAAAAAAGGTTTCGCTTGGCTTTTTTCTTATTTTTATTTTTCAAGTAACAAGTGCTTTTAAAATTAATCTGTGCCTCCAACTAACCCTTCCCCTATTGATCAAAATTAAAAAAACACACCAAAAAACCTTAAAAAATGAAGCCCTCCATTCGAAACTGCATAGTCCGTCCAAACAAATTCCCGTATTTGCCACACGCCGAAATCTGCATCTGAAGTTCATCACTTCTCTGCCAGAAGGTTACGGGACTGTCTCATCTTCATCCCCTTGGATTAGGGCTTCATCGGGGTATTGATCAGACTTCTAAAGTCTTTCAAAGTTGGTTTTTTCTCTAATGTTACCACTGTAGAAACTCTTGTTCTTGTTCATCTCATTTCACTTTGCATCGATCCATAAAGGTCTTTCCCAATGGCCTCTGAAATTTTACGGAGGAAGAAACCAAGTCTCAGAGATTATGTGACTTGCCCAAGGTTACCCAGGCAGTGCGTTAGCAGAGCTGAGATTTGAACCCGGGTCCATGCTTCCCAGCCCTTGGAGGCTCCAAAGTGCAGTCTGGGAACATTCCCTGGAGGTTGGGTCACCTGTTCGTTGTCCAGTGTCCCTGGCTCCAGCCGAGTCCTGAGCCACTGCCATTGCACCCCTCCTCCAGCCACCGCCAGGGCCATCAGAGTCCCCTGCAGTGGGGGCTGGGGGAGGGGGAGGCCCAGGCTGGGGGCTCCTTTGAAAGGGAGGAGGCAGGAATTCGTGTTGGAAATCATTCAAATGAGCCTGTGAAACCAGAGCCCCTTCTCTGAACAAATTGGCCAGCGTCAACCCCCTCTCTTAGGGAGGGGAGGAGGAGCAGGAAACTGGGTCCCATCCACTTTGGTGGGGGAGGCTGGCAGTGACGCTTCAGCCTGGGCTGGAGAGAGCAGGATCTGGGCTTGGGCAAAGGGAGAGAGAGACAGAGAGACAGAGAGAGAGACACAGAGACACACAGAGAGAGACAGAGACAGAGACAGAGAGAGACAGAGAGAGAGACAGTCAGAGAAAGAGACAGAGAGATAGGGAGACAGGGAGACAGAGAGACAGACAGATTCTCTTTGCCCTTGACTCCACCCTCCTTAAACACCCTCCCCACCCCATCCCCCACCCCTCTGCAAAAGTTGCGCTGCTGTTTTTGCCCCGGGTCCTTGGGACAATGCCAAGATCTTGCTGGCAGCTGAGGGAGCCAGAGGGCAAAGCCCCAGTCAGGGAAATCCTGGTTAAACTCTCCCCATCCCCTTGGGGGAGGTGTCTGCTCTCTGACAGGCCCTTCTCCGGACTTCCTCAGCCCTATCGGGTGAGGAAGCTCTAGCAGCCCCCTGGCTTTGTCCTGGCTGGTCCCTGGTGTCAGTCTGAGCATTCAGGAGGTTTCCTTTCTGCTGGGGGCCAGGCCTCTGGGAAACTCAGGGGGCTCTGGTGTGGGGAGGGAGGGAGAGGAGAGGGAGAACAAGGCCATGCTGGGGATGGGAGCGAGGCACGGGGGTCAGAATGTCAGAGGGAGCTGCTTGGGGCACCGCAGCTGGGCCCATCCACTTTGGTGGGAAATGTGAGTGGCATGGGGTTGGGGGTGGGGGTTGGAACTAGGGACATGGGAGGGCTGAACATGGGGAAGTCAGGGATGGGGAAAGCTGTCTAGACAGAGAGGCAGTCAGCTCCTGTCTCTGGACATCAGGTTTTCCTGTCCCACTGGCTGGTGGGTTACTGGAGCTGATGGAGAGCCTATCCGGTAGAGAAACTTGACCTCTCTGACTCTGGAACAGTCTGTGAGTCACGCTAGTTTCTCTTCAACGATGGGCTGTAGTCTCCTTCCCTCCTTGATTCAAGGGGGAGCTTGGGGTCACAGTGGACCCTCTGCAGGTGTGTCACGTATGGTATCCTTTATCAAAGGAATTTGGAGCTATTCTTGCCAACCTCTTCCTCTTACAGATGAAAGAGCTGAGGCCCTGGGAAGGGAAGGATTTATGGAAGGTCACATAACTTACTAGTTACAGAACTAGGACTTGAACCCTCATCCTCTGACTACAGACCCAGCACTCTTTCCATTGGACCACACTGCCTCTGTTGTTGTTTGTCCTTTGTTCTCGATGAGGACCATGACATCAGGGTGATGTCATGACTTGTAATGAATTGGATTTACTGTACAAAGCCTCACTCTCAACCTCACTCTCTCCTCCAGAGCCATCTGGGTCCAGTGGCAAGATATGCAGCAGGATGGATGGAGATGGCCCCAGATGTTTAAGGCAATCAGGGTTAAGTGACTTGCCCAGGGTCACACAGCTAGTAAGTATCTGAGGTGAGACTTGAACTCAGGTCCTCTCGACTCTAGAACCAATGCTTTTTCCACTTTGCCACCTAGCTGCCTCTAAGAACTTAAAGAAAGCATATTAAATGTGACCCCTCATTCTGACCCTCAGGACACGGTGCCAGTGCTTTTCTCATTGGGTCTAGTGCATAGTGGGGTGCATAATAGATGCCTGTGGACTTATCACCCCCATTTTACAGAGAAAGAAACGGAGGGCCATAGTGAGATAGTGGAAAGAGTCCAGGCCTTGGAGGCAGGAGAGAACTGGGTTTGAAACATTGGCTGAGGACCTGCCCTGCACCGGGCACTGGACTCTTGTCTCTAGCTGGACGGTCTTAGGCAAGCCACTTCACTCTGAGATGGTGAGGCAGAATGGGATCTGGGTTCCACACCTGATGCAGTTATTTATTACTTGTGTGATCTTGGACAAGTCTCCGACTTTCCTGGGCCTCAGTTTCCTCCTCTGGGGATCCCCCTCAGATCCAGACCCACCCCCTAAGACCTTTCTGAACCTGCTATCTTCCCCTCTAGCACAGAAGTGAGGATAAGAATCTTCGAGGGAGGACTGGCTCTAGCCTCCTGCTCAAGGCTCTCTAGGGGAGGGGTGACCCGGGCAGGGGCAACTGTTGGCCCCGACCCACCTTCTGATGCTCCGGACCCAGCAGTCCTTCAACCCTCCCTCACCTCCTCTTTTTCCGCTTAGAGATCTTGAACCCAGGGTTTTTTTTTGGGGGGGGGAGCCGGATCGGACTTTCCCCTCCCCCAGTTTAACCTTGAATGTGGAGCTCTCCTCTGTCCTTGGTCCTGCCCCCCAGGCCACCCTGGAGAAAGCCTCGATCCTCTGCCTTTCCTCGGCGCGGCTCCCTGGCAGGCTCCCCCACCCACTCACAGCATCACTCAGTTGGGGGGGCCCCCAGGACCCTGGGTAGGGGGGGGCCTGCCTGCCCTGAGGCTATACCCTATGACTCCCCACCCCCTTTCCCAAGAGGTCAAACCGGAGAGGTAACGTAGCTCCCACCCCTCCCCCTCCGCATGGGGGATATGGCGGGGGGGGGGGGGAGGGGGGCCGCAGCCAGGGCGTGTGAGCCAGGAGGAGGGGGAAGGGGCGGGAGAGGCAGAGGTGGGGGAACCAGTCGGGTGTTGTTTTTGGCCCACAGCCCCTGGCCCCAGGGAAATCCTGACTCCGTGGAAAACCCGAGCCGGCCGGCCGGCAAGGAGGAGGAGAGGGGCGGGGAAAGAGGGGGCCGAGGCCCCGCCCACCAGCAGCTCAGGTGTGACACAAACCAGAGCCCCTGGGTCCCAGGGGGAGGGGGGCGCCATCTGCTGGGTTGTGGGGGAGGGGGCCTTGCCATCCGGTTCCACCCCTCTGGAGGAAAAGAGGGAGGGCGGGAGGACCCGGGCAGAGGGGAGGGACCAGGGAGTCAGGTTCTGCTCCGCTCCCCATTGCTCCCCTCCTCCTCCTCCATCTACTTCAACTTATCAGGTATGGGGAGGGGAGGCCTTCTCTGAGGGAGCTGCGGAGGTCTGTGACCGGGTTTGATCAGGGGGCAGGGGGACCCAGGGACACCTCAGAGAGTGGGGGGAAGGGGGAGAAGAGCATGGGCTTGGTGCCCAGTCCTGTCACTGTCAGACAGTGTGACCTTGGATAAGTCCCTTCAACGCCCTAGTCCCTTAGAGTGAGGCAGGGGGACATAGCGGCCGGAGCCTTAGGTCAGGTCTGAGGAGGTAGCTTCAAGTACTGTCTTTGCTGCTGCCCTCCTCCCCCTCCTATCCCTCCTCCTCCTCCTGCTGTTACAATATAATGTTAACACCACTAGACCCTGATGGAGAACTGACCTCAGAGCCAGCAAGACCTGACCCTAGTCCTGCTCTTGACATACCCTGGCTGGATGACCTGGGCAAATCACTGACCCTCTCGGGCCTGAGCCCACTCTCCGAGGGTGGGAGTTGTTGATTGGGGGCTGATCAACATTGGTAAAGGGAGTTTTGTCACTGGGCGTTCCCTATCCCAGTGACATCACAGGCCTGGACACTCGCATTTACAAGGCTCCCAGCGGTCTGTGTGACCTTGGGCAGGTCATTTCCTCTGTCATCAGGAAGATGAAGGGGTGGTCCTGCAGGATGGCCAGAGTCTTGCTCAAGGTCAGGTGGCCTGTAAATGCCTGAACTGGGGTTTAAACCCTTATCTTCTCCTCCCACTTGTACCTCGTCCAGTTGTACCACAACAACACCTTTGCTAAGTCTTTACACGTCTGTCTGTTCTCTTCCATAGGATCAAAGGATTCAGAGATGGAAGAGATCTTGGAGTTCTTCCAGCCCAACCCCTTCAATTTACAAATGGGTAAACTGAGGCCCAGAGAGATTGAGCTCCTTGCCCATGGCTCCCACCTAGCAAAGCCGAGATTTGAACCTAGGTCTTTGGCTTGCAAATTCAGGAATCTCACTGCCAACCTCCCCTCCCCGACTGTTACTGATGGAATCTTTTGAGGGAATGGGAAGGAAAAAGGGCCTTCTCCCTCTCTCTTTTTCTCCCAGCGTACAGCCGATGACCTTCCAGGAGAAGCCTCGGATCTTGCCAGGAACACTCCTGATTCTACTCTCCCACAAGGGAGGCAGGGAAGGGGTTATTTTATTTTTTAATAGAATTTTAAGCAGGGAAGGGGTTATTGATCCTATTTACAGATGGAGGAACTGAAGCCCACAAAGGTTAGGTAGTTTGCCCCAAGGTCAGAGAGTCGCCCAGCACCTGGGTTTCCTGCTTCTTAGTCTAACTGAGCAGGCCCAGACTAAGTGACTTGACCAAGGCCCCACAGAGAATAAGGATCAGAGTCAGAATTGGGCCTCAGATCCCTGGCCTCCAAAGCCAGCTTTCTCTTTCCAGAAGAATCAGGAAGTTTGAGTTTGATTCAGACTCTCCTAGCTGGAGGTTTGGGCCAAGGTGTTGAAGTTGCTCAAGACTTAGTTTTGTCCTCCATAAAACGGGTCTAATACTTGCCCTGACATCCTCCCAGGCCTGTGGGGGCAGAAAATGCCTTAAAGCCTTGCATAAATGGGAGTTATAAACGATTTGTGATTTGTTCAGCTCTATAAAATTGGAAGGTGTTATTAGAGTCCACGGCCTGATTTCTAAGAAATCCGCTCTGATTTCTTATTGCCCGGGGATCCAAAGCTCTCTTCCACCTCGGCTTCTGATGTGCTCCATCAGCCCTGGCCCTCCTGACTGCCCTGTGGGCACCTGAGAGAGGGACAGGGGCCCCTAGCTTCCAAGCCCACCCAGCATAGCTCTTGAACACAAGACCTGCAGGTACTGGGCTAAAGTGCAGGGCATGAAGAGGGGAGGGAGGCATTAGCCAGCCAACTGAGACTTCCCTCTCTAATCCAGGGTCTGTCCCCACTGAGGGCAGTTGGCATTTCAAGAACTAGATCTTCTTAGCACACGTGCCTGATCTCAAGGCTGAGACCAGAATCCCTTGGGAGCCTCTGCAATCTTACCTGGGGAGGAGGCACCAGAGAGCAGTGGTGGAATTCTGGACAGAAGGAACTAAGTGAGGGGTGTAATGAAAACTCAGGGGTCTCAGGCTTTGTTTGATCAGTCAACAAGTTTTTATTAGGCACTTATGATGTGCTGTGCTAAGAACCATGGGATCCAGAGAAAGACTCCAAACTGTCCTATCAGGAGAGACAATGTGGGAGTGATTAGGTAGATGTAATGGACACATACATAGAGACTGAGTGAAAATCAGAGACAGAGACACTTGAGAAGTAGTGAGTTCCCCATCACAGGAGGCCAGAGGATCACTAATTGAGAGCTGGAAGGGAGCTTCAAGTCCATCTGTCAGACTCCCTCATTTTACTGATGAGAAAACATATGCCTAGGATGGTAAAGTGTCCTGTTCAAAATCACACACTTATGCGATGAGTAGCTGAGCTGGGATTTGAACTCAGGGCCTCTCACTAGAAAAGCAGCTCTCTTTATACCCTCCTTCTGGGGAAGTTGGGTGGCCACTTGCTGGGGTTATTGTGGTCAGAAATGCCTGGGCTCACACAGCTTGTGTGAGATGCTTCCTGATGTCCTCCCAGCCCTGAGAGTCCCTAATTAGGATTGTGTGTGTGTGAGTGCGTGAGTGTGTATATGTGTGAATATGTGTGATTATGTATTTGTGTATGTGATTATATGTGTGTGAGTGAATGTTTGAGTGTGGATGTGTGTGTGATTATGTGTGAGTGTATGAGTGTGTGTGTATGTAAGTATGTATTGTATAGGTATATATATTGTGAGTGTATATATGTGTATGTGATTATATATGCAGTGTATGTATATAGATGTGTATATGTGTGAGAGTGTATATGATTATATTGTATGTGTGTGTCTGATTATATGTATGAGTATATATGTGTGTAAATGTGTATGTGATTATAAGTGTGAGTGTGTGTATGAGTGTGTGATTGTATGTATGTGAGTTTATATGTGTGAGTGTGTTTGTGTGTGGTGTGTATGTGTGTGTGTGTGTGTGTGTAGGGTGCGTGGAAGAGTGGACTAGAAGTCAGAAGCCCTGGGTTTGAATCTCAATTGTGCCTCTCTCTGCCCATGTGACCCTGGACAAGTCACCCCCCTCCCCTTGGCCTCAGTTTCCTCCTCTGTAAAATGAGAGGGTTGGACTAGCTGACCGTGAGTCCAGTCTCCGTAGTTCTGACCTGTGGCTCCCCCCTCCTCCGGGCAGTGGCCCCTTCTGACCTGCTATCCCTGCCTCTCTCCTAGTCCTAAGGTGCCTGGGCAGTGTTCTCGGGGTCAGTGGCCAGGCTACAGTCCTCTTGACCTCTGGCCCAGGGGTGAGTGGAAGAAGATGCTGTTCCCCTGATTCCCTTGGCACAAGTTTACAGGGCTGGAGCCAGGCCTGGAGGAGGTACCTTCCCGTCCTTCCCAGGATCAAGCCGGGGTTTCTGCGGGTGGCTCAGGGCCCTGTGGCCCTGGATCTCCCCCCAACCTCTTCCCTCCCTAGGTCTCTGCTCCTGCCCTTCCACGCAGAGGCTGAGACGGCCTGTGTGCCTGGCCCTCCCGCTGCCTGAGCCAGCTCACCCACTGGGCCTCCGGAGCTCCCAATTCTCAGGGCACAAAACCTGCCCAATTTTAAGTAGTCAAAACAAACCCTCAGCCTCTATTTATACTTGGGCTGCCTGGAGGCAGCAAGGGGGAAAGGGGGGGTTGGCTCTGTTACTGGGGCCTAATGCATTCCAGGTGTGCAGGCCAGCCAGGCCGGGCTGGGAGGCTGAGCCAACGCGGGGCACCTCTGGGCTGGCTCCCGCTCCCAGCCCCGGCTCGGCTCCGGCTCCGGAGCCAGGTCCCACCCCAGCTCGGAGAGGGGATCCCCAGGGAGTCCTGGGAGGGGTTGTCGGCTGAGAACTTCCCTTTCAGCAGGGCTGGGCTGGATGGGGGTCTCCTTGGCGAGATGCCAAGACCCTTCCCGAGCCTCCCACACAGGAAGGAGTGTGAGCTTGGGCAGCTCAAGGGGGGAGGAGAGGCCGAATGAGAGCGGGCCTGAACCCCACCCTGACCTCAGTGTGCTCATCCCCGCTTATTGGATGCCCCCCCCCCGGGACCCTGGGAGGACCCAATGGGGAAGTCTGCAAAGTGCTGGTGAAGAGCTTGGGGTGTCCCTGCTATTGGGGGGCATCTCTCCATCCTCCCAAGTGCTTAGCCAAGCAGCTCCCAGAGGGCAGTCATTGTCCTGGCCAGCCGACACGGCTGGTGTGTCCCAGCCAAACTGCCCTAGTTGGGAACTCACACAAGATCCTCCTTCCATCCCTTCCCTTTGGGTTTTCGCACCACCTGTGCCCCTCCCCACCCCCTAGTCTGGAATGTGTCTCTCAGACTCCTTCTGGGCCCAGCTCAGAGGTCACCTCTGACGGGAGGCCCTTTCTGACACCCCAAACACTGTGATGAAATACAAGTAGATACATGAAAACGACTCCCTCTATAGACTCTAACCTCCTTGGGGGCAGGGACTACTTCATCATTGTCTTTGTATTCCTGCTAGTTATTGTTCAGTCTCTTTTCAGTTGTGTTTGACTCTGTGACCCTATCTGGGGTTTTCTTGGCAGAGATACTGGAGGGGTTTGCCATTTCCTTCTCCAGTGTGTCCCCATTTTCATATCAGGAAACTGAGGCAAACAGGGTGAAGTGACTTGCCCAGGGTCACACAGCTAGTAAGTGTCTGAGGCCGGATTTGAATTTAGGAAGATGAGTCTTCCTGACTCCAAGCCTGCTGCTCTATCCGCTGCACCATCTAGCTGCCCCTTGGTACAGAGTAGGTGTTTGATAATTACTTGGTGGGTAATAAGCACTTAATAATTGTTTGCTGAAGCCATTTGGGCCCTTCCCAAGCAGATCTAGGCTTATAAGGGGTCTGCGACAGGGATTGGGGAGACTGGGTGGAAGAGGCCGGAGGCAGCTGTCTTGCAGTAAGGTCAGGACCTCCAGCCACCCAACCCTCCTAACCCCACCTCACCCCACCAAGTCATATTTCCCAAGGAACAGTCTCGACCTGTGTTCGCTATCTATCAGCCTGAGCCAACCCTCCCTTCCTCCTCCCCCACCGCATCTGGCTCTGGGCCTGGACCCGGCCCTGAGCTGTGTGGGTGGAAGGACTGGCTGGCTCATCTTCCTCTTCATCATCCTCACACAACACCTCATTAGGTCCTGTCAAAGCAAAACACTCCTTTGAGCTTCCCTTTGGTTTGGGAGGCAAGGGGTCGTCAGTGTGTGTGTGTGTGTGTGTGTGTGTGTGTGTGTGTGTGCGCACTCGCTCAAGCGTGTGTGAGAACCCATGAGCTCCAACCTCCCTGCCTCTCTGTCTCTGTCTGAGTGCCATTTTTGGAGTAGAGACATTGTGGTTTGGATTGGCCAGAGCCAGTGAGACCCGGTGAACCCAAACCCAGACCTGGCTGGAGTCGAGCCCCTGGGTTTAGACTAAGATACACAGACTACCTATGTAACCCCAGGCAAAGCACTCGGTTTCTCTCAGCCTCAGTTTCTTCATCTAAAGAATGGGCATAAAGATACTTAGCTGGCCCAAGAAGGCCTTAGATCCTTGTTGTAAGAGTGTTTTGCTTAAAGTGCTAGAAAGAAGGAGCTGTTGTTATCTGCGGGTGGAAAGAACGATGAGGTGGGCCGTCATCTCGAGCACCTTCCTTCCAGTTACTTGTGCTTTGGCCTCACAGTCCTGAGTTCCCATATCCAATGGATCCCAAAGCCTCTTGTATCCACCCCCTTCAGTCCTCTGCTGAGGCCAACCCCTCCCAGCCCGGCTATAGGGACAGCTGTGGGTTGGTGTTCCCTCCTCATTCCTTCCCATTCCTCAGCCAGCAAAGGCATCTTCCTCAAGCACAGATCTGACCTTGCCTCTCCCCTACTCAAGAAACTCCAGTGGCTCCCTATTACTGCCAGGACCAAGTATAAGATCCTCTGTTTAGTGGTTACACCTCTGTATCACTTGGTTCCTTTCTCCCATGTGTACTTCCTCATTAGAAGGTTAAGCTCAGGGCAGCTAGATGGCACAGTGGATAGAGCACCGGCCCTAGATTCAGGAGTACCTGAGTTCAAATCTGGCCTCAGACACTTACTAGCTGTGTGACCCTGGGCAAGTCACTTAACCCCAACTGCCTCACAAAAAAAAAAAAAAAAGGTTAAACTCCCTTTGGGCAGGGCCCTGCTTTTTGCCTTGGGTGGTCTCCCCTGCAAAATCTGGCCTCAGACACTTACTAGCTGTGTGACCCTGGGCAAGTCACTTAACCCCAATTGCTTCACAAAAAAAAAAAAAAAGGTTAAACTCCCTTTGGGCAGGGCCCTACTTTTTGCCTTGGGTGGTCTCCCCTGCACTTTGCATATAGTAGGCACTTAAGTGTGTGCTATAGATAGTGAACTGAAATTTGGGCTCTAGTAGGAGTGTGTGATTTTGGTGAAGTCACTTCATCTCTGTAGCCCTCAGTTAGCTCATCTTTAAAATGGGAGAACAAAAAACAATATGGGAGAACAGCTCTCTGTATGTATGGTCAGGGAGAAGCAGGGAGGAGGGGAGATGGAGGAGAGGGGTTCTCCATCAAAAATGATTTGGGGGGCAGCTAGGTGGCGCCATGGATAGAGCACTGGCCCTGGATTCAGGAGTACCTGAGTTCAAATCTGGCCTCAGACACTTGACACTTACTAGCTGTGTGACCCCGGGCAAGTCACTTAACCCCCATTGCCCCACAAAAAAAAAAAAAAGAAAAGAAAAGAAAAAAAATGATTTGGGGTTGGGGGGAAGGGAAGAAGGGGAGATAGTTTTTGCCAGATGAAGAACAAAACACTCTGTAGATATTGGTCGCCTTAAAAGACATCCCGTCCAACCCTGGTGTTTTCTAGATGAGGAAGGGGAAGGGAATTGTCCAAGGTAGCAAATAGCAAAGGTGGGACCTGAACCCAGGTCTTTGGATCAGAGATTTGGAAGCCGAAAGACTAAGCCCTTTGAGAGAGGTCATCCAGCCCCAACCCCCTCATTTTGCAGAGGAGGAAATTGGAGGTCAGAGAGGTTAAGTGCTTTGCCCAGGTCAGGCGGGATATGAACCCAGGTCTCTGGTCAAAGCCCAAACTCTCTCCCCCACACCGCCATGCTGCCTCCAAGCTGGCCCAGGCAGGATTCGGGCCCTCCCCCTCGTTCTAACACCCTGTCTCTAGGCAGGGCTTCAGGGGAGACCCTGTCAAGCGTGTCTTATCCCCGTTTGGGGGAGTCTGTTCCAAGGAAGGGTGGCTGGGAGCTCGGGTGGGGGCGACCCTGCTGTCTCTCTGGTGCCTCTTGGAGCCCCAGGCCCAACCCCACACTGGGCCCCCTCCCTCAGATGCTGCCTGCGGGCTCTGGGGACCGCTGCAGAGGTCACAGGAAGGTTGAGCCTCAGCCAACCCTTATCTTTCGGTTTCTTACTCGGGGATCAGATGTTTGCTGGGGAATCAGGGTAGGGTTACCAAAATCAAAACGACAAAACCCCCAAGCAGCCACATCAGTGAGAGGCAACAGGCTTCCGTGACCAACTAGGGACCAGGGAGGTCAGACACCAGCTGGGCCAGAGCCCCGGGGGGAGGGGAAGGGGAGGATGCTCCATTTCCTGAGGCCTGAGCACAACCCCCCCACCCCATCACCCTTCACCTTCCTTTCTGGCCCCTCATTTATTGCCTCCCTGCATCCCCTCCTTCTCCACTGAGGAATCCCAGGAGGCTTCAGTGAGTTCTGGGGGTCAGCAGACCTGGGTCAGTATTTGTCCCTTGGCCATTTACCATCCGGGTAACTGGGAGATTTCCTGATTTAGTGTCTTCAGCTGATGGAGGAGAAAGCACCTTGGCCCAAGGGAAAGAATTCTGGATGAGGAGGTAAAGGCTCTGGGTTCAAATCCTGCCTCTGAGGCATATTAGCCAAGTGAACATGGACAGGTGACATCTTCCTCAGGTCCCGTGTATAGAGGGTAAGGGGATGGGCCCAGAGGGTCTCCCGGGGCCTTTCCAGTTCGACAGCACCGATTCTGTCTTCTTGGGCCCCTCCCCTCAGTGGGCCTCAGTTTTCCTCATCTGTGAA
Organism: Dromiciops gliroides; assembly: GCF_019393635.1. Classification (NCBI taxonomy): domain Eukaryota; kingdom Metazoa; phylum Chordata; class Mammalia; order Microbiotheria; family Microbiotheriidae; genus Dromiciops; species Dromiciops gliroides. The sequence goes on along the minus strand of NC_057864.1, from coordinate 483,137,507 downwards.
ATGAAGGGATTGCTCCAGATGACCCGCGAGGCCTCTTCCAGCTCTAGGTCTAAGGTCTGGCTCCTTGGGGGTGCCAAGAATTCTGGGATCGCTGCCATGGGGTTCTGGGCTCGAGGGTGAGTTAGTGCTATTTTGGGTCATCCAAGGCCTCAGGCTAAGTCCAAGTATGTTTGTGATTCCCTCTTGGGGCTGCTATCAGCCTCAGTCTCTTCCCAGCCCACCCTGAGAGACTGAGGTAGTCTCAGGGGTCACGTGGACTTGTCAGTCTGGGTAGGGGGGGCTGCCGTGTGAGTAGAGGGGGGACCCGACCAGGAAAAGGAGAGTGGTGCACTGTGTGTGGAGCCAGGAGCCAGGGCTTTATGGAACCAAGATCTTCTGGAGAGAACACTGGAGGGGACTTGGGTTCGAATGCAGATTCTTCTACTTGCTGTGTGACCTTGGACAAGTCACTTCCCTCCTTTGGTCCTTCCCTTCCTCACTTCCTTCACAGCAGAGGATTGGAAGAAGTGAATCAGACCTGGATGGGTCTTTCCAGGAGTCTCTTCCAGTCCCCCCCCCCCGCCACGCCCACCCCCACCTCTACAGAGAAGGAACTTCAGGCCTTGAGCAGGGAGGCATCTTCACAGATCCAGGAGCTGGAAGATCAGAGGCCACCTAGTCCCACCCCCAATTTTACAGCTGAGGAAACTGAGGCCCAAAGAGCAGAAGTGACTTGCCCATGGTTGTAAGGCCCCTTCGATTCTAAAGGCCCTGTGTTTTTTTCAGGGTTTGAAGCCGCCTTGTCTAGTGGAACCCCTCTCGTTTTATGATTGTAGAAACTGAGACCCGGGGACATCGAGGGGCTTCCCCAGACCACCCAGCAAGTAAGTGGTGGAGGGGGTCTTGTGAGTGCACGCTCCCCCTCCCCTCCCCCCCTCTGTCCCCCCAGCAGAAGTTGGGAAAATGAGCCAGGTTTTATGCCCCTCTTGGAAGTGGGCAGCTTTTTTCTTGGGGGGGGGCAATTTGGCCAGTCCCCAGCCAGTCCACATCTGCCTGGACAGTTGGAGGAGGTCACAGCAAGTTGGGTGTGTGGTGGGGAGAGCAAGGGAATGGGGTGGGGGGGAGGGAGCAGAGCTTGAAAAGACCTGCTGACCCCCTCGCTGCAGCTGTGGAGGCCCCCTCCTTCCCTAGGAGGGCGTCCAAGTCCCCCTGGCGCCTGGGAGCCCAGGCTGGGCCGGCCCTGCCCAGGGAGGGGAAGCTGAGGCCAGAGCCAGCCTGCAGAGCCGGCTTTGATCTGCAACCTTCAGGGGGATTAAGAAGCCTCTGAGCTCTTTCCCCCCGGGGTTTCCCTTCAGAGCTGACCTCCCTGTCCCAGCCTGAGCTGGGGGCTGGGGCTGGGAGCACGCTGCTGGTGGTCCCAGCTCTGCTAGGCACCCCCTCCTCCCCTCCTCCCTTGTCCCTGGAGCCAGCCGGGAGGGCCCAGCTGGTGCCTGGTCCAGGGGCTGGAGGGGGACCTGGGTCTGTCTGGGTCCTGGGCTCAGGGCAGCCCCTAGGACTCTGGAAGGGCCCAGGGGAGGCGGGCAAGGGAGGCGGCGGGTTCCTGGCCACTGGGACCAGGGATCCGCGGAAGGAGGAGTAAAAGAAACACTCTCCGGGGGAGGACGTAACCTTTTCTTAACATCTGGGGCTCAATTAGCTAATGACAGCAAAGCCTTCGCCAGTGTTGCTGACCCCTCGCAGCAGCTCGGCTCCCCCACCCCGATATTTATACAGCTGTGAGCCCCTGCTGGGCCAGGGAGCCAGAGGACCAGGGCCGGGTTATCTTCCCAGGCTGCTTCTCCCACCCCCACTACTGACCTCTCTTCTCCCAGCTCTCCCCAGGAAAAAGCATCCCCCCACCCCCGAGGTCCTGCTCAATTTCCCTCTGCCTCTCCATCTTTCTCTTCCCCCCCCTCTGTCAGCTGTTACTTAGAGTCTCTGCTTCTGATGGACTCCTGGAATCCCGGAAGCCTGAGCTTTTCAGAGCTGAGATGGGCCATGGGGCCCAGCTAGTCTGGGCCTCTCATTTTACAGCTGGGGAGACTGAGGCTCAGAAAGGGCAAGTGACCTCCCCACAATCACACAGGAATTGGATAGGAAACAGGGTCGCCATTCCTTCAGAGGCTTGTGAAGGAACCATGTAGTCTAACTCCCATATTGTAACACAAGGAAACTGAGGCAAACAGGGTGAAGTGACTTGCCCAGGGTCACACAGCTGGCAAATGTCTGAGCCAGATTTGAACTCAGGAAGATGAGTTTTCCTGACTCCAGGCCTAGTGCTCTGGACATTACCTAGTCAAAAAGAATAAGGGCGTAGTCGGCTCACGTTTCTTTCTTTCTTTCTTTTTTTTAATTAATAAAAACCGATTTTTTTTCTCCCTTTCCTCATTGAAAAACTTTGTGATAAGTATAGATACATCAATGAGCAGAACAAATCTCCTCATTGGCAACATCTGTAAAGTCTCAGTCTGCCCCCTGAGCCCATCCCCTCTGTCAGGAGGTGGGCAGCACTTTTGATCATGAGCCTCTGGAGTCAGGGCTGCTCATGGTGTTGCCCAGAGATCCCGAGTCTTTTAGAGTTGTTCGCCTGGACAATAAATATTACCGATAACGTCTACATTGACCTCTTGACTCTGCTCTTCACACCCCTCTGAATCAGGTTCTCCGAAACCCTCCCATTCACCTTTACTTATCGCATCATAGTATTCCATCACATTAATATGCCATAATTTGTTCAGCCTTTCCCCAATTGAAGGGTACCCCTCTTTGGTCTTTGCTGCCATGAAAAGAGACACAAAAGTACTTGTTTATATGTAGGTCCTTTCCCCCCTTTCTTTGATCTCATTCAGGTATGCTAAGTAGCTTCTCTGGGTCAAAAGGTAATTTGGGGGGGCAGCTAGGTGGCCCAGTGGATAGAGCACCAGCCCTGGATTCAGGAGGACCTGAGTTCAAATCCGGCCTCAGACACTTACCACTTACTAGCTGTGTGACCCTGGGCAAGTCACTTAACCCCAATTGCCTCAAAAAAAAAGAAAAAAGAAAAAGGTAATTTGGAGACTGGTGAAAATTCTAAAATTAAATAATCAATTATTATATGTATTTATAATCTGCTCTTCCCACTGCCCCGATTAATCGAACAACCCCGCCCCCCCCCCAGTAAAGCCCTCATCATAAACATGCATAAGCCAACAAAACAAACTCCCACATTGGTCGAGTCCCAAAACGCATGTCTCTGTCACCTTTCTGGCAGGAGATGAGCGGTATGTTTCATCATCGGCGCTTTAGAATGACGTTTTATCATTGCATCAATCAGAGTTGTAAAGTCTCTGAAACTTGTTTTTGTCTATAATGTTGTCATCCTATAAACTCTTAGGGACAGTCACGTAACTTTAAATCCGTTCAGAGAGGTCTTCCCCTGAAATTGTCTTATCTCATCATTTCTCATGGCACAATAATATTCCACGACATTCATATAGCACAGTTTGTTTGGTTGTTCCCCAGTAGGTGAGTACCCCCCCCTTAAGTTCTAGTTTGGGGCTACCATAAGAACTGTTCTAAATATCATTATACATAGGGACCACTTTCCTCTCTCTTTGATCTCCTTGGGGTGTGAGCCTAGTAGTGATTTTGGTAGGTCAAAGGCACAGTACTAGTGACTTTGGGGCACTTTCCAGAATGACCACACCAATGCACAGCTCCACCAACAGCGTATTAGCGTGCCTGTTTTCCCACAGCCCCGCCAGTATTTGTCTCTTTTTTTGTCTGTCCACAGGTACCAAGCTGATGCGTTTGAGGTTGGCTTGTGTTTCTGGGGGGGAAGATGAGCCCCAGGAGCTGGGCTGGGGGTGGTGGTCAGGTGGGCTTCTAGTATGGACTATTAAAGAGGTTATTAGTGAACTCCTGGCAAAGGATGTAGTGATTGCAAAAAGCCAGCACGGCTCCTTCAAGAATAGCTCATTCCCTACTAATCTCATTTCCTCTTTTTTCTGTTTTTGATCCAGATGAGTGATTTCATCAGGGCAGGGAGCTCACTAGGACTTGCCCAGTGTCACAGAGAGCCAGGCTAGGAACACAACTGCTGAGATTAGGAGAGCTCAGGGCCAGGCTCCCGGGTACCCTGAGCTCCCAGACACACCCCGAGGCACTCCTTGCTGCAAGAAGGCCCCAAGCTGGGCAAGGCCAGCACCTCTGAGCTGGGAAGCAGTGGGCTCTTGCCAAGGAGGCAGAGAGAGCCCCCCACACACTCAGAGGCTCCTTAACCTCTGTTAATTGTCCCCACTCCACTCTCTGTCTAGTGTGTGTACATAGCTGTTTCTCCTCCATTGGACTGCGGGCCCCTTGAGGGGGGGGGTGTGGTGTGGTAGGGGGCTTCTTCATACCCTCAGCACTCAGCAGGGTGCCCAACACATGGTAGGTGCTGCTTCGAGCCCCTTGGGAGGTCTGGGGGAGCCTGTGCACATCATCTCAGGAGAAGGCTTCAAATGCACAAAACGTAACGTATCAACTTGTGAAGAAACCCAATTACACGGAAGTGCAGTTGTCAAAATCATTTGGGTTTTTGGAGTTCGTGGGCCCCAGGTTAAAAATCCTTTGTCTAGAGTGTCTGGGGATTATTTATACCTTGTATTTCTGCTGGAAGCACCAGCCCTCAGACTCATAGGCTTAGAGCAGGCTTTGACTTTGCTCTGTGCTTTTTTTTTTTTTTTTTTGCTCTGTGCTTTGATAAACTTCTGCCTGCCTCAGTTTCTTCAACTGTAAAATGGAGATAATGAAAGTGCCTACCTCCCAGGGTTGTTGCTATGAGGGTCAAATGAGATAGGAGTGCCTCAAAATATCCTCCCTTCCTCCCTCCCTTCCTTCCTTCCTCCTTCCTTCTGTCTGCCTGCCTGCTTGCCTGCCTCCCTCCCTCCCTCTCTCCTTCCCTCCCTCCCTCTCTCCCTCCCTTCCTTCCTTCCTTCCTTCCTTCCTTCCTTCCTTCCTTCCTTCCTTCCTTCCTTCCTTCCTTCCTTCCTTCCTTCCCTCCCTCCTTCCTTCCTTCTTCTTCTAATGGGCCACCCTAGTCATCTCACTCCTCCATTCAAAAACCTCTTATGGATTCTTGTCATTAGAGGAGTGAAGTAGAAATTTCTGATCCTGGCATTCAAGGCCCAGTCCAATCTGGTTCTGGCTAACCTTTCCAGGCTTACTTCAAATAATCCCCGCTTCCTGATGGCCGTGTAACAATAGCCATAATAACATAGCTAGAGCACTTTAGGGTTGGCAAAACACTTAACAAATACTCTCTCTCGCTGGCTCTTCACAGTAACCCTGAAACCTGGCCAAGAGTCTGAAGCACAATTGGAACTCAGATCTCGCTGACTCCAGGGCTGGCTCTCTACCCACCCTGTTGCCTGGCTGTATCCCATTTCCACATTTTAGCCAAACTGACCCCTTTCAACCCCCTGTTCTCTGCCTCCCCTCCCCTCGTGGATTCCCCATCTCCCTTTTCTACCTTTGGAGTCATTCTCTTCGTTCTAGACTGTGCTCTGTGGCTGCCTCTTCCGTGAATCCTTCCCTGACTCCAGCTCTCCTCTCCCCTACTTCCTTCCCCCAGGGAGGATTTTTCATACTGAGACAGATAGATCCGGGTTCAAATCTTGCCTCAGGTTCTGAACTTACCAGCTGTGTGACCTCTGGCAAATCACTTTATGACTCCTGTGCTTCACCTAGAAAAAGAAAGAGGGTTAGATTGCTGATGTCTCTTCCAGCTCCATAGGATCCTGAGTCACTTCACTCACCTGGGCCTCAGCTATAAACATGAGGGGCTCCAATCAGGGCCTCTCGGGTCTTTTCTAGGCCTGCATCTTGGGCCCTCTGATGCTCGACTTCTCTTAGCACTTTTCAAGGCTTTCTCCTTGGTTCCCACCATGTCCTGGCACCCATCACAGTTATTTGTGTACAAGTCTTTCCCCTGCCAGACACTGAGGGCCCTTAATAAGCATTCACGGAATGGGCTAGGCCACACTAGGTGGGGCTGCAGAGAAAAGTCTCTCCCTCTTTCTTCTTCTTCTTCTTCTTCTTTTTCTCTTTCTTACTCTTCTCTCTCTCTCTTTCCTTCCCTCCCTTTCCACCCCCAACCTCCCCTTCTCTCTCTCTCTCTCTCTCTCTCTCCCTCTCTCTCTCTCTCTCTCTCTCTCTCGCTCTCTCTCTCTCCACCGCCCCCCTCTTTCTCTCTCTCTCCGCTCTCTCTCTCTCTCTCTCTCTCTCTCTCTCTCTTTCTCCTCTCTCTCTCTCTCTCTCTCTCTCTCTCTCTCTCTCTCTCTCTCAGCTGGCTGGATCTGGAGGGCTGGGGGGTCTCCATGAGCCAGGCCTGCTCCGGGCTCACTGCCTATACCGGATGGAAAAACATGAAAATGTTTAATTTGCAGGAAGAAATTCTCATCAGGTCTCATCTGGTGCTGGCCAAACCCTGCTGCCGAGATTCTGCCCCTCCCTGGCAGGGAGCCTGTGTCCAGGCTAAGTGAATGAGAGAAACTCGGAGAAAAACAGAGATAAAGGATATGGAGAGACAAGAGACAGAGAGAGAACAGCCTGGAATGGTAGAGCAAGTCAGAAAGACATGGTAGCATGAGGCCTTTCTGACCCAGGGCCAAGAACAACAGCAGAGGAAGGGACGGGTGGGGGTTCCAGGAGGCCAACTGGTCTGAGTTTTTGGTGAGGGGCGTTTAGAAGGGCTCCCTGGTGTGGCCTCATCCTGGGGAGGGGGTTCCCTGTGGGTGGGACAGGGGGTTTTCTGTCTGGGCTGGTAAGGACTACCCTCCGCTGGGGGGCTGGAGGAGACATACACGTGTGGAAGCATCTGGTCCATCGTGCTGTCTGCCTGTCCGTCTGTGATTTACTGCCTTCTCTGGTGCTGGGTACATGCCCGGACCATCCAAAGACCATAGGGTTTTGCCTCTTCTCTTCTCTCCAGCTCTGGCTCTATGTGGCTGGGAGGGGAAGCCCAGCCAAGCCGGGGGTGGGGAGGAGAAGGGGAGGATGTGAAGAGCTAGCAAAGAAGAGGATAATGCTAGGGAGGGCAGAGCTGTGTAGACTGAGAAAGGATTTATGAAACGTTTCTGTATCCCTGACTGGAGGGTTCTCCCCAACCTTCCTGGGAGTTTCTTCAGCTGTGAGAGCATTTAAAGAATCCTTTGGGGCTTTGAGATTAGAAAAGAAGGGAGAGCCCTGGAGTCAGGAGGACCTGAGTTCAAATCCAGCCTCAGACACTTGACACTTATTAGATGTGTGACCCTGGGCAAGTCACTTAACCCCAGTTGCCTCACCCAAAAATAAATAAATAATCGGGGGGGGGGCAGGGCAATGAGGGTGTTAAGGGCTTTTAACAGTCAGTTAGCGATAACTGAAAGACTCCAGTTTTTTGTGAAGAAACACCCTTTCGGGGAGGAGACCTTGACGAACCGCCAGTCCGTCTGCTAAGCACTCCACTTCCGGGGTGGGAGCTTAAAAGGCAAGGAGAGAATGGAAGTGAGGTCTTTTTCCGCTCTCCTGGACCGCTGGTTTGCTCTGCACACACAGACGCTGACTGAGGTTCGACTAGGCCTGGTCCTCCATAACGACGTGGTTCTCAGCCTCAGAGGTGGCCTTGGGTTTTTGGTGAGTTCTATATGGGTTTTTGGTGAGTTCTATATGGAATATAGACTAAGCTTAGATTTAAGACTATTTGTTTGTATTTCTACTTTCCTATCTCTCTAATCAACATCACCTTGTAATTCCTAAACAATAAAAGCTCTAACTAAAGATCAGAGGCTTCTTCCACTTACTGGTCTGGGAGATAAATAAGGGAAAGGTTAAAGGGGAGTTTAATGCCCTTGTATCCAATTTTAAATCTCACAAGGGTTAAATGACTTGCCCAGAGTCACACAGCTAGCAAGTGTTAAGTGTCTGAGGCCAGATTTGAACTCAGGTCCTCCTGAATCCAGGGCCAGTGCTTTATCCACTATGCTACCTAGCTGCCCCCAATAAATTTTTAAAAAAAGAAAAGAAGGGAGAACTTGAGAAGACAGATGATCAAGACTTAGAGCTCTTTGGCCAGGAAAGGGCAGAATAAAAATGGCCGTTAGGGATTAATACTTCAGTGGAAAAAGCACTGAATTTGGAGTCAGAAGAGCCAAGTTCAAATCTAGGCTTTGCTACTTACTACTTGTTTGGCCTTAAAAAGGCACTTAATGTCTCTGGGACTCAATGTCCCCTTTTGTAAACTATAGGGACCAGTCGAGGACCCTTAAGGTCCCATCTAGCTCTTCACAGATGACCCTGGTGATACCCAAGTGGGGAAGATAGTAGGGAGAACACCAAACTGCTCTTGACAAGTTTAAGACACCAGGCCCAGATGTATTCTATTCTCAGTTACTGAAAGACATGATGAGTGTTATTGTGGAGCCGCCATCGGTGACATCATCCCAGAAAGTGTATGGTGGAGATATATTGTAGAGAAATAGAGGCATTGTGCTAGAACAGAAAAGGTAGTTATCCTATTTTTCACAAATGGGAAGAGATGAGTATCTTTAAGCAATAGACCAATGGAACTTAACTTTACTTCCTGACAAAGTTCTAGAATGCATGATTAAAGAGGCAATCTGTGAACATCAGAATAAGGAAGCAACGATTGATCATAAGGAGGCCACAGGACGTCATCCAGAACAGTTCAGCTCAGGATCATACTGTTTCCCCTTTTAACAGGGTCACTCCATGTTTTTTGTTCTTGGTGCAGACTTCATCAGTGTAGGGAATTTGCAGTGAAAGGTTAAGTGACTTGTTTCAAGAAGGTCCCGCAGTCAGAGTATATCAGAGGTAGGATTGAACCCTCACTTGTTCTTCTCCCAAAGCTTTGAATCATTGTGGGCTCTAGGTGTGTAGATGAGGAACATACTATATTGGTAGATATAGGATAATAGTTTCAGAGCTGGAAGGCACCTCACTGGGTATCTAATCTAACAATCTCATTTTAGGGATGAGAAAACTGACCTAGAGTGGTAAACTGATCAGCCTGAGGTTATCCCTTTAGGTCAAGCATAGAGTGAAAATCCAAACTCAGGTCCTCTGAATCTAAATACAGTAGCACTAAAGCATTTGTTGAAATTCCTCATTATATTCTTGTCACAAAACACGGAGAAGGTGGGCTAGAAGATATAGTACAATTAAGTGGGTTTGGAATTGGTTGAATGGTGGAACACAGAGAGTGGTAATTAATGGTTCCATGCCAACTTGGAGAAGGTCCCTGGTACTATTGCCCCTGAGCTTTTTAATATTTCTACCAAAGTCTTACATAAAGATGCCCAATTCTTTACATTTGCAGATGACACCAAGCTAAGAGGTACAGTTACCATTTCAGATGAAAATGTCAGAATCCCCAAAACTTAGCAGGCTAGAACATTGGGCTGAATCTTAGAAGATGAAATTTCATAGGAATCAATGTAAAGTCTCATGTTTGGGTTCAAACAATTAATTTCTTTTTTTTTAATTAATAAAGTATTTTATTTTTTCCCCGTTACATGTAAAGATAGTTCTCAACTTTTGTTTATATTAGCTTTCCAATTTCAGATTTTTCTCCCTCCCTCCCCCCTCGACAGCAGGCAATCTGATATAGGTTAGATAGATAGATAGATAGATAGATATAGATATAGATATAGATATAGATATAGATATAGATATAGATATAGATATAGATATAGATACACATAACATTAATCCTATTTCTGCATTAGTCATGTTATAAGAGAAAAATCAGAGCAATGATGAAAAACCTCAAAACAGAAAAAACAACAGCACCAAAACCAAAAGAAATAGTCTGGTTCATTTAGCATCTATACTCCACAGTTCTTTTTTTTTTCCCCTGGATTTGGAGATCCTCTTCTATCATGAGTTCCCTGGAACTCTTCTGTACCATTGTATTGGTGAGAAGAATATAGTCCATCACAGTAGATCAACACTCAATGTTGATGATACTGTGTACAATGTTCTTCTGGTTCTGCTCATCTCACTCATCATCAGCTCACGTAAGACCCTCCAGGTTTCTCTGAACTCCTCCTGCTCATCATTTCTTACAGCACAATAGTATTCCATTGTATTCATATACCACAACTTGTCCAGCCATTCCCCAATTGATGGACATCCCCTCAACTTCCAATTCCTTGCCACCACATAAAGAGCAGCTATAAATATTTTTGTACATGTGGGTCCCTTTCCCCTTTCCATGATTTCTTTGGGAAAAAGACCTAAAAGTGGGATTGCTGGGTCAAAGGGTATGCACAGCTTTATCGCCCTTTGGGCATAATTCTAAATTGCTCTCCAGAATGGTTGGATCAGTTCACAGCTCCACCAACAATGGATTCGTGTTCCAATTTTTCCACAGCTTCTCCAACATTTATTATTTTCCTTTTTTGTCATTTTAGCCAATTTGATAGGTGTCAGGTGGTACCTCAGAGTTGTTTTAATTTGCATCTCTCTAATTGTTAGAGATTTAGAGCATTTTTTCATATGGGAATAGATAGCTTTGGTTTCTTCATCAGAAAACTGCCTGTTCATATCCTTTGACCATTTCTCAATTGGGGAATGACTTGGTTTCTTATAAATTTGATTTAGTTCCCTATATATTTTAGAGATGAGGCCTTTATCAGAAGTACTGGCCATAAAAATTGTTTCCCAGCTTTCTGCCTCCCTTCTAATTTTGGATGCATTGCTTCTGTTTGTACAAAAATGTTTTAATTTAATGTAATAAAAATCATCCATTTTGCATTTTATAATATACTCTATCTGTTGTTTGGTTATAAACTGTCAAACAATCCATTTTACAAGTAGAAGGTGAGGGATGGGGGCAGCTAGGTGGCGCAGTGGATAGAGTACCAGCCCTGGATTCAGGAGGTCCTGAGTTCAAATCCGGTCTCAAACACTTGACACTTACTAGCTGTGTGACCGTGGGCAAGTCACTTAACCCCAATTGCCCCACCAAAAAAAAAAAAAAGAAAGAAAAGAAGGTGAGGGAGACATGGCCAGACAGCATTTTGTCTGAAGAACATTTGGGGCTTTGGGTAGATGACATGTTAGCCTGATAGAATGTAAACTCCTTGAGATTTCCTTTGTCTTTGTATCCCAAGCAACTAGGGCAGAACCTGTTACAGAGTAGACATTTCATAAGGATTTTTTAGGTTGAATAATTAATATACCAAAAGCTCAATATAAGCCAACCATGTGATATCAGTTGTTTTTCAGTCGTACCTGCCTCTTCATGACCCCATTTAGGGTTTTCTTGTCAAAGACCCTGGAATGGTTTTCCATTTCCTTCTCCAGCTCATTTTTACAGATGAGGAAACTGAGGCAAACAGGATTAAGTGATTTTCCCATAGTTACACAGCTGGTAAGTGTCTGAGGACAGATTTGAATTCAGGAAGATGAATCTTCCTGACTCCAGACCAGGCACTCTACCATCCACTGCAGCACCACCCAGTTGCCCCAACTGTGTGATGGCAGTCAAAAAAGCCAATGGGATATTTTGCTGCCATCAGAAGGGTTAGGGAAGGGAGTGTCCCTGTGTCCTCTGCCATGGTCAGATCTTGGCACCCTTGTGTTCAGTGGGCTCCGTGTTTGGAAGGGTGATGATCCTCTGGAGAATGCCCGTATTGAAGGGTCTCAAGATTGTGCCACAGCTTGTTCTTCCTCTGCTCCAACTACTGAGCTCCCAGCTTCCTTTAAGTGCCCCCTAAAATCTCACCTTCTGCAGGAAGCCTTCCCCCAACCCTTCTTAGCTCCCATGCCTTCTCTCTCTTAATCATCTGCTACTTATTCCGCTTAGAGCTTGCTTTGTCTGTATTTGTTTGCTTGTCATCTCCATTAGATTGTAAGCTCCTTGAGGGCAGGGACTGTCTTTTGCCTCTTCCATGCACTTAGCACAGTGCACGCATGTCCTAGGTGCTTAATAAATGTTTATTTGTTGATTATTTAACCTGGAGAAAAGAAAACCCTGGGGATCATAGCTCTCTTGAAGGGATATCACATGGAAGAGAGAAGAAACTTGCTCTGCTTGGCCCCCAAGGACAGACCCAGTAGTGATGGGAAGATGCTACAAAAAGAGTCCTGCTTTTTTGCATAGAAGTTTCCTCACAGCTGGAACAGTCTAAAAGGATGGCTTGTTTAAGTAATGAGTTCCCTGTCCCTGGTGGTACTCAAGCTGAGGTGGAATGACCACTTGTTGTTCAGGTACAGGCTAGACCAGCTGTTCTCCAAGGTCTGGTACAGTGGAAGAGCCCTTGCTCTGAAATTAGAGGTTCTGGGTTCAACCCTGCCTTGGACCCTTTTTACTGATGTGTCCTTGAGCAGGTTACTTAACCTCTCTGGTCCTGAGCCTTCTCATCTCTAAAGTGAAGGGATTGGCCTCAATGAACTCTGAGGTCCCTTCTAGTCCTAGGCGCTCTGGGAAGCTGAGGGAAAGGACATTCAGAGGTGGAGGGTAGTCCACTAGTGTTAAATGCCTGCAGAGATGTCAAGGAGAAGTGAGGAAAGGTCATTGACCTGGTCATTAAGAGGCCACTGGTAGTCCTGCAGAGAGTGAAGGCCTCCGATTGATGAGGGGGAGCCGGAGGCCAGGGGGTTAAGGAATGAGGGCACGGGGAGGCAGGGGAAATTGACCAGAGAAATAGGACATCACCTGTGAGAGATCAGGTGCCCCTGAGGCCTCTTGCCACCCCCTGCTGGGGTAACCCCTAGGCCCTGGGGCTAGAGGGTCAAGGACAAGACCAGAGAGTGAGTGCAGGAACCTGCTCAGTCATCCCAGGGCCCTGACCCCAGAGAGGGGATGGGGCGGGAGGGGAGGGGAGGGGAGGGGAGGGGAGGGGAGGGGAGGAGAGGGAGGGGAGGGGAGGGAGGGGAGGGGAGGGAGGGGAGAGAAGGGGAGGGAAGGGGAAGGGAAGGGAGAGGAGGGGAGGGGAAGCCCCTGGGAACACATTGTTTCTGAATGGGAGACAAAGGCCTTGAAGATGCAGCTGAGGGATGTATGTCATCTCTCCAGTGGCTTATTGGCTGGAGAGTTATTCGAGACCCAAACAGGGAGGTCTTAGGAAGTCTCTCTGGGGACCCTCACCTGTCAAACAGATGGCATGGGGTCTATATGTGTAGGCATGGGGGGTGATAACATGATAACCAGTCTCAGAGGAAACATCTACATTTCCCATCAAAGGACCTGGGTGCAAATCCAGCCTCTGCCACTTGTTTTCTGTGCCACCTTGGGAACCCACCCCCTTTCTGAGCCTTCCCTCGGAAATTCTCTCCAGTTTACCCATCTATGTCTTGTTTGTTCTTTGTCTCACCCATTACACCATGAGCCCCTGAGGGTAGGGACTGTCTCTTGCCTTCGTGTCCCCAGTGCTGAGCATGGGGGCTGGCACATAGTAGGCCTTTAATAAACATGAGCTGCCTGATTAACTTTCCTGTTTCTGCTGAGGGGCCACTAGGCTGTGGGTCAGGCAAGTGGGATTGATTTAGCACTGACTGTGTTCCAGGCATTTTGCCTGGATAAAGAGGAAGGGATACAAAGAAAGGCAAATAGTAAGCGCTTAATAGATGCATGGGGCCTCTTGGCTGACTCACTGACTGATCAATACTTTCCTCCTCTGTAAAATGAGGGGCTTGGCCCCTGTGGTGCCTGAGGTCCTTCCACGCTGGGTTGGTCGTCCCAGGACTGCTGAGGGCCTTCGCAGCTCCAAATCTCTCCTCCTGATCAGAGGGTGCTAGACATTTTGCTGGTTCTGCTTGGACCCCGAAGGCAGAACCAGAGGTGATGGAGGGAAGTTATGGGGGAGGAGGGGGGCAGAGTGAGGCTTGAGGTCAGGCAAAGCTTCCCAACATGGGCACTTGCTGAAGTGCAGAGGGCTGCCCCTCCCTCGTTCCTGATCCCCCCTCCCCGTGTGCCCCTCCTCCATTTATCTGCATCTATACTTCTGTGGGTGCTTGTCCCCACCCCCCATGGAAGCTCCTTCAGGGAAGAGATTATCTCATTTTGTCTCTGTACCCCCAGCCCGGAACAGGACCTGGTACACAGTGGGTGCTTAATAAATGCTTGTGGACTAAGTGATTCAAACTGAGGCAGGATGGACACAGAACTCTTTGGTTTATCTGTATCTGTCAGTAAGTAGAAGGAGAGGGATGAACCTGGTGACCTTGGGGATCTGAGAGACAGAGAAAGACAGAGACGGACACAGAGACAGAGACAGAGACAAAGAGAGAGAATCCGCCAGTAGGATGGCAGGTTGAAGAAGGGAAATCCAGGACGCCAGGAAACAGGGAGATGGGCAAGGTCTGAGGATTCTAGTTCTAGAGCTGGAAGGAGCCTCAGAGGTCATCTAGCCCTCCTCTCCCCCATTTTACAGATGAGGAAACTGAGGTAAAGCATGGTGGAGCGAATTGTCCAGTGGCACACAGCTAGACAAGTGTTTGAGGTGGGATTTGAACCCATATCTTCTGGAACTGTGGCTCAGAGAGGAGAGGTAGGTCACCTGAGGTCATAACCCGCAGAGCCGGGTTTGCATCCTGAATTCTTTTCCGTGGTGGGGGGAGGTGGGAGAGAAGGAGGAGAAAGAAGGAGAAAGACACAGGAGAGGAGCCTGAAGGAGGAAGCTTGTAGGTGACTGGCTTCAGGATAATGGGCAGGTAGCCAAGAAGAGAAGTAATCCCTCCTGGTGGGGAGGGGGGAGGTTGGGCAGCCAGCCTCAGCTCAGGCTGCGGGGAGTAGATAAGCAAGGTAGGAGAGACTGGAGGGGGCTGAGTCACTGCAGGGCTCCCCAGGATTCTGGGAAGCTCATGGGAAGGAGAGAGGAAGCTGGGCTAGGTGGGGTTGGTGCGATGAGTGGAGGGAGAGTGTGTGTGTGTGTGTGTGTGTGTGTGTGTGTGTGTGTGTGTGTCTGTGTCTGTGTCATAGGCTGGGGAGGCAGGCAGGGAGTGGGAAGGGGACACTGGGATGGGGGCTGAGCCTTAGGAGAGGCTG
Organism: Dromiciops gliroides; assembly: GCF_019393635.1. NCBI lineage: Eukaryota > Metazoa > Chordata > Mammalia > Microbiotheria > Microbiotheriidae > Dromiciops > Dromiciops gliroides. The sequence goes on along the minus strand of NC_057864.1, from coordinate 483,122,476 downwards.
CAGTGGGGTGGTCTTGGGTTCGAGAGCCTGAGCTTTGGAGTCAGAAGCTCTGCTCCTCCCATGACCCTGGGGACATCCCCAGCTCTCTGGTGGCCCCAGTCTCTTTAGCCCCAGAGAGGAGGCCTGAGAATTCTCCCCTCTTTTATGCCCTTGTCAGCTCTAAATCCCATGCTTTCTTAGCTCCAGCCAATATAAACTCCTCATTTATTCAAAGCAGCTTGGAGGTCAGGTGGTTGGTCCCCCCACCCCTTGTTTTACAGATGAGGAAATCATAATAAGAACTGGTATTTACATAGCTTTCCAAAGCTTACCAAGGCTTTACGGACAATCTCTCATCTGGAGACAGCCACCCTGAGGGATGTGCCTCTCGTGGTGCTATTCCCATTTCACAGATGAGAAAACTGAGACTGCAGAGCTGTGGCATGCCTCACCTGTGGTCACACTGCTAAGGAGAGATCCCAGAAGAAGAGCAGCCAGGAGAAGGGTTCAGACAGTGGGGCTGACCGGTCCGGGAGGGGTTAGAATAATGTTTATTAGTATAATCAGTGGGATGAGAGGTGGAGAGAGCTGGCTGGAGTTCGAATCCTGTTTGGGACCTTTCTGGCCCCGTACAGTGCTCCAACTTTAAATTGCAGAAAAAGGTGCCAATCTGTACTGGCAGATGCCGTTTCTTACATTGCTGAAGTCAAACAGTTAGTCCAAAAATATTATAATAATAGCCTGTTAAAGTTTACAAGACACTTTACAGAATTGCCGAATTTCAGAGTTGGAAGAGATCTTGGTGGCCATCGCTTCGCCCCCTGCATGACCAGGAATACCCTGGGATGGGAGCCTCTCCCCTGGGCCTGAAGAACCCCCAGTACCGGGAGCTCACTCCCTTCGGAGTCAGCCGATCCCACCTGGGGGAAGCTTTAAGGGTCAGCTCCTCCCCCTTCCTTCCCCTTCCTTCCCCTTCGAACTGTGGAGTCCTTGCACCTTGGCCTGTCCAGGGGAGATCCAGGGATTTGGGAAGGATGGTAGCTCTAGAACTGGGAGAGACCTTCGAAGCCATCGAGTTTAACCCCTGTGTTTTACAAAATGAAGAAACGGAGGCAGATTGAGGTCAAGTGACTTGCCCAGGGTCACACAGCTAGTAGGTGTCTACACTGGTATTGGAACCCAAGGACTTGGCTTCTTACTTGCTTGAGAAAGGCTTGCTAGGAGGGAGGCAGGAAGGGTCTGGGGGTCTGTGGAAGTTAGGTTTAAAAGTAGGAGGGCCTTCTGACCCTCAGGAGCAAGGCCAGCCTTCAAGTGGGGCAGCAAGGGGTCCCTACCCTGGGCTCTGTAAAGCCTTTCTGCCGTCCAAGCTCCCTCTCAACACCCAGCCTGAAGTCCCACCATTAGGGCATCATTTCTTTGGGTTAAATGTTGCTCTGGAAAGGATTCTCTTTTTAAAATGCGGTTTTCCCTTGGGAGAAGTCACACCTTGGGTTGTTAACAATCATTAACACGTTCTTGTGAATTGGTTTAATTAGCTTAGCAGCTGGAAGGGGTGGGGTGGGGGGAGAGATGGCTTCACTATTAGGCCCCAAGTGGGTTCTGTTGGGTATTTCAGCCCCCAAAAGAAGCCAGGGTTTTATTTTTTGGGGAGGTCCTCAGGCAAACCTGCCCCCTGAGGCCTGGGGTTGGGGGGAGATGGAGGCCAATGGCTGGCTCCCTGGTGATCCCAGGAACAATGCCTGCTAAGGAGGCACCCAGAGGAGTCCTCCGGGGCTTAGGCCTCTGGGGACAGGGTCCTTCACTGTGTGGGGAGGGGATCCCTAAGAGATGAGGCCTCCAGCCTTTCTCTGCTCCCCATGTCAGTGGCCTTGCCACAGCTCCCTCGTTTGACAAATGAAGCAAAGGTTGGCTTGGTGAGGGTCAGGGGCTTTCCTAAGGTGACCCAGGTGAGTCTGGGATTCAAACTCAAGACCCTGGACTCTAAACCCATTGCTTCTATTTCCAGGTGTGGCCTGCCTCTCCAAGAGCCCTTCCTTTGCTCATATTCTCCCCATTCTTTAGAGGAGCAGGCAAAGGTTTGGCCCTGCCCTGTCTAAAGTTTCCTCACTCTCAGGCCCAGCCAGGCCAGTCATCCTGCCTTGGCAGCATCACCCCCTGTGCATGGAAGGAGGGTTCTGGCCTCTGGGCTGGGGGTACAGCCCCCCACCCCGTCAGGTGCTCCGAGGCTCAGCCTCGAGCTTGGGGGCCACCAGCTCTGCTGCCACTTCTGCAATACCTTGGGAAAATCCTCCCCAGGCCTCACTTGTAAATGAAGGGATTCGGGTTCGGCAGCTCCTGCCATCCTGACCCTCTGAAGTTTAAACCTGGCACAAATGTTTCCCCTTCAGGAGGGCCCATGAGGCAGGTAAGCTTGGAGGATTTGGTAAAATAGGGGAAAGGAGCTCTAACCACTGCCTCACCCAGCCCAGTCTTCCTCTCTCCACTGAGCCCTCAGGGCAGGCGGGCCAAGCTGTGGCACGGCTCAGATTTCTTTAAAACACACCTGGGTTTATACCTTGGAAGGGGCCTAGGCCCCAGAGGTGTTAAAGAAGGAACCAGAGGGAAGTAATCACCCCTTCCCCCCTTCATTAGTGAAGCAGAGAGGCCTGCAGTGGGGGCAGGGTGTTTGTGGAGGGGGTATGTGTGTGGTATGTGTTTGTGTGTGTGTATGTGTGTGTGTCTCAGGCATGCCTGTGGAGAGGGGTGCAAGTCTGAAGCCTCAGGCAGCTGTTTAAGCTCTGGGTGAGGGGGTGACCAGCTTCCTGACACCCTCCTCCATTTCCTCAGGATTCAGAGAATCTTAGATTATAAAGCAGCTCAGCAGCTTTCTGGTTCCAAATGTATTTTCACAATTCTGTCATAGGACCTGGGTTCAAATCCTACCTCTGTGTCTTACCCATGTGACCTGGGCTAAGTTGCTTCCTCTCTCCAAGGCCTCAGTTTTCCATCCACTAACTAAGGGTGTTGGACTCTTTGGCCTTGGACTGATAAAGGGTCATCTATCCATTCCCTGAATACCTCTGGTGAGGAGGGCTCACCACCTCTCCCAGAAGCCCCTTCTGTCTTTGGCTAGCACTAATTGTTAGGAGATTTTCCCTTGTATCTACCTCTCCACAACCTCCCCCCACTGTCCCCTGAGTCTGCCTCTGAGGTCTAATTAATGTTTGTAGACTTGAATCTTCCTCCCCCAGGGTCTTCCAACATTTGAAAGTCCCTCTCTTGCCCCACCCCCACCCCCACCTCCAAGTCTTCTCTTCCAAGGTGGACCGTCCTCCATCGCCTCTGCCAATCCTCAGATGGCATGATCTGGAGGCCCCTCGTCATTCTGCCCACTGGCCTCTAGCTCATCCACATTCCCCCTAAGATGGGATGCCCAGAGCTGAACACAGCACTCCAGATGCAGTCTCAGCAGCTCCTTATTACCTCTAGGGTCAAACCCAGATTCCTCTGTTTGACAGTTAAAACCCTTCTCAAGGGGCAGCTAGGTAGCACAGTGAATAAAGCACTGGCCTTGGATTCAGGAGGACCAGAGCTCAAATCCAGCCTCAGACACTTGACACTTACTAGCTGTGTGACCCTGGGCAAGTCACTTAACCCTCATTGCCCCACAAAGTTTAAAAAAACACAAAAACATAAAACACTTCTCAAGCAGGCCCCGATCTACCTTTCCAGCCTCGTGACTCACCACCACCTTCCCTGCACTCTATGGTGCAGCCAGAGGGGCCTTCTTGCTGTTCCTAATGTCTGTATTCCATCTACCCATTCCGTGCCTTTGCCCCAGGCTTGGAATGCTGTCTCTCCTCATCTGTCAGAATCCAGTTTCCTTCAGGTCTTAGTTCTAGAAGCACCTTCTCTGTGAAGCCTTTCTGGATCCCCACAGGTCACGGTCCCCCTCTAATCCCCTTACATTTATTTTGTATTTATATTTTGTCTTCCCATACCACACGCCCAGTCTCTTCAGCATGAAGATGCCTAATATGAAATCTTGTTGATTGGGCAGAGTCCCCCCACCCCACCCCATGCATCGGTTCCTTTCTCTATAACCTCTTGTGGTGCCAACTCACCAATGGGGTACACTCTGAAGTCAGGCCTTTATGACCGATGATTATAAGTTGCATATTGCAGGGCAGCTAGGTGGCGCAGTGGATAGAGCACCGGCCCTGGAGTCAGGAGTACCTGAGTTCAAATCCGGCCTCAGACACCTAACACTAGCTGTGTGACCTTGGGCAAGTCACTTAACCCCAACTGCCTCACTAAAGAACAAACAAACAAACAAACAAACAAAAAAAATAAGTTACATATTGCCCTGTTGGATCGGTTATACTTGGGAAGCCTCTGTTCGCCCCACGAAGCTGACTCCATCCATTAGCCAGGTGCCTTTATGGGATGTCAGGAGCAAATGAGGAACATTTCCCAGGCCAACACTGCTTAGTGGTGGTCCTGCCTCTGGGGCTTCTGAGGCCACCCTTTCCACTGCTGGACAGTTCTAACTGGTAGGAAGTTTGGGGGCAGAGAAGAGACTGTGAGAGGGTCACCTCCCTAAGTTCCCGGGACCAGGTTATGCTCCCATTGTCCTCTGCTCTGCTTACACTCCCACCCTAATAGTACCAATGGCTACCATGTACATGGCACTTGAAGGTTTGCCACTGGCTCATCTGAACCTCATGACAACTTTGTGGGATAGGTACTATTATCATTCACATTTTATAGACGAGGAAACTGAGGTTGAGTGAGGCTAAGTGACTTTTCCAGGATCATGCAGCTAGTGTCTCAGGCAAGATCTGAACTTGGGTCTTCCTGATGACAAGTCCAACACGATGTCACTTTTGTGTGTGTGTGTGGGGGGGGGGTTTGTTTTTTTTTGGGGGGGGGGGGTTTCCAGGGCAATGAGGGTTAAGTGACTTGCCCAGGGTCACACAGCTAGTAAGTGTCAAGTGTCTGAGGCTGGATTTGAACTCAGGTACTCCTGAATCCAGGGCCGGTGCTTTATCCATTGCGCCACCTAGCCACCCCCACGATGTCACCTTAACAAGAGATGGGCTAAATTCTATGGTCTTTTCTTGGTCCTTATCTTTCTCGATCTCTTTCTAGCCTTTGACCCTCTTCACCCCCACCCCCACCCCCATGATGCTCCTTCCTTGGTTTTCATGTCTTTGCCTTCTCCTGGCTTTCTCCACATCTGTGTTCTTTGCTGGATGACAGTCCTGGACCCTAACTGTGGGCGTCCCCTTAGCCTCAGGCCAGGACCCCCTTCTCTTTTGACTTCGTGCACTCTCTCTGGATGATTTCATCAGCTCCTGGGGGTTAATGAGCATCTCTAGCCAAATGACTCTCAGTTCTGTACACGGAGCCTTGGTCTTTCTTCTGAGCACCTCTTCAGCCCTTAATAAATTCTTGCTGACCAGGAGACTGATTGATGACAGTTGTGTCCAAGTATTTAAGGAGCTGTGGCATAGATGAGGTGTTTGATTCAACAAATGCTTATTAGACTCATTCTCCTTGGCCCCAGAGGGTAGAACGAGGGATAACGGGTGGAAACTGTAGAGAAGCTTCGTGTGGGGACACTTGCTAACAACGAGATCTGTCCCGACGTGGGCTGCCTCCCTGGATGTCTTTAGCGCAGGACTTGCTGACCTTACAGAGGGTGGATCCATATGCACAGTGCCCTCACTCTCTTGTGCGATGGAGAAGAATCTGAGGTTTGGGGTTCATTTATATACTCAATCTGATTGGTTGGTGGTGTCCACAGGGTGGAGAAACCCCAAGATCACCCATCACCCAGTCTGACTGGCCAGAGGGGCTTTGGCTCCACCACCCCTGTCCTGGGTCCTTCTTTTTTTGTTGTTGTTGTAATAAACATTTCTATTTGTAATTTTGGTTCCAATTTTTATCCCTCTTTCTCTTCCTGCTCTCCCTGAGGCGGCAAACAATCAGATATGGGTGCCACGTTTATGATTATGTAAAACACGGCCATATTTGTCATTTTGTACAAGCAAACTTGAATAAAAGAACAAAAATGAAAGAAAGTGAAAAATCACATGTTTCTGTCTGTTGCATCAATATCAGGTCTTTCTTTGGAGGTGGATAGTATGTTTTATCAATAGTCCTTACTTTTGAATTCAGTGGATTACTGCAAAATATCTCTGATCTCACTGATACGGGTGTTTCCTCCAGAGATAAAGATTGTGACCCATAGATGCCTGCAAGACTCCTATCTATGTCACTCCATAGCCTGTCCAATCTAACTGGCTTACTTTGCCCTGGGCACAGGAAATATAAAGAATAAAGGAAAAAACACTTCCTGTCCTCAGGGAACTTACATTTTGCCAGAGAATACAACACAGACACAAATGAGGACTTACCTGAGAGTTTATTTTTAATTTGAAAATATTTTCTTTTTTATTAGGAACTTAATAAATGCCAGGTGAGCTGAACATTTCGGTATACAAAAAATAATAGGAAAAGAGGATTGTCTGTAAGACTGTGAGCTCCTGTTATATACAATGGTTTTAAAGCATATATTCAATTGAACACGATAGGAACAAAACTGTCCTTCTCATCAGCATTCCCTTCTGAATTGCCTTCTTCCTTTCCTTCTGGTTTTGCTCCACTACCACTAAGCCTGAGCCCCAACTCCAGCCCTCCCTCTAAAAGCTCTTTCTTATAACAGATAGCTATAACAAAGCAAAGCAAATCCACCTCTTGGCTAGCGGTCAAAGTGTATGTCTTATTCTGCACTTGGTATATATATATATATCTCCAATAATTTGATGAAGAGGGAGAAGGCACTGATATCAACCAAAGGGCTGGAAAAAGATTCTCATAGAGAAAGGCACATGAGTGAGGCCTCAAAGGGAATGAGAGATTCCAGAAAGCAGAGGTGATAGCATTCCAGGCATAGGGGACAGCCTATGCAAAGGTACGGAAGTGGGAGATAGAATTTCATGTTCAGAAGAAGTTGTAGGGCAGTTTGGCTGGAACAAAGAATATGGGGGAGTAATGGACAACAGCCCTGGGAAGGTAGGCTGGGACCACATTGTGTTGGTGGGTTTTTTTGTTTGTTTTGCTTTGGGTTTTGTTTGGTTTTTTGGTGAGGCAATTGGGGTTAAGTGACTTGCCCAGGGTCACGCAAGCTAGTAAGTGTTAAGTGTCTGAGGCTGGATTTGAACTCAGGTCCTCCTGAATCTAGGGCTGGACGACATCTAGCTGCTCCTTGCTTTGTTTTTAGAATAAAATAATAGGGGCAGCTAGGTAGCACAGTGGATAGAGCACCGGCCCTGGAGTCAGGAGTACCTGAGTTCAAATCCGGCCTCAGACACTTAACACTTACTAGCTGCGTGACCCCGGGCAAGTCACTTAACCCCAATTGCCTCACTTAAAAAAAAAAGAATAAAATAATAGTTTATTTAGGAGCTAGGGAAAGGAAACCAAGAGAGAAGTCCTTGGTCTTCTTCTCATGAGGAGAAGCCATGGCACAGAGGTGTGGCTCTCTGATACCTTTCTCCATGTGTTGGATTTGAAATACCAAACAGAGCAGTTTTTGTTTCATGCCAGAAACAAGAGGGAACCACTAAAGGTTCAGAGGCAGCTGGCTGTGGCTCAGTAGATAGAACACTGGGCCTGGGGTCAGGAAGACCTGAGTTCAAACCCAGCCTTGGCCACTTACTCTGTGACCTTGGACAAGTCACTTAACCTCTGTTTACCTCAGTTTCCTCAACTGTAAAATGTAGATAATAATAGTAGCTACCCGAGGTGTCAAATGAGGTACTATTTGTAAAGTGCTTAGCCCAGTGCTAGGCACACAGGAAGAGCGCTATGCCTCTCTCCCTGAGTAGGGTGAAGCAATAAGGAGGATCATGTGGGAGACTGTGTGGAGGGCGGATTGGGGAGCACAGGAGAGATTGGGGCGCGGGGGGCGGACTGGGGCGCGGAGGAGGGATTGGGGAGCGTGGGGGCCGGCTTGGGGAGCGGGGGGGGCGGATTGGGGAGCGGAGGGCAGGAGGCCGTTGCAATAGTTCAGGGGGACGGACTCTGCTAGTGACTGGATGGAGAGAAGAGGGTGGACTCAGTGGATGTGGGACACGAGCAGGGCTGAGGGCGGGGGTCCCGCCCCCATTCGGGGGGCCTTTCTCCCTCCCTTCCGGCGCCTTGCGCGTGGAGGTTCCGGTCTCCCATCCCTGGGCGCCCGGATCAGCCCTCTGAGCGTGGGTGCCGCTTCCATCAGGCCCGCTCTCACCTGATGAGAGGCTGCCCAGCATCAAGTCCCACTGCCCTTGTTTCCTGCCAATACATCACGGGAGGCAGAATGAAGAGCCGGCCGGCCCACAGAAGTCCGGGGAGGCCGTCCATCCCCAGGCGTCTCCTGAGGCACCAGCCCCATCATTCTGTCACGGAAGAGAATGGCTTCTTCTGACAGACCCCGCTCCCTGCAGAACCGCCGCCGTCTGTGCTGCCCGCGCTTGCCGACCACCTTCTGACCTCCCGGTGTGGGAGGATTGAATTCTTGATAACTTGTCCTGGGAGCCGGAGAGAGCCGGGGGCTGGGCGGGCACTGCCAGGGGGCTCCTGCTCAGCCTCGGCTCCGGAGATCGCTGGGGACGGCTGCTGGTCTTTTCCTAGTCTTCGGGACCTTCCGGATCCCCGCAAATTGCCCTCTCCCATCCCCCAGCCCCAGTGCTGGCTGCAGCCAATCCCTTAGGTACCAGGGATGTAAGTCCGCAGAGCCTACGGGTTGGACTCCACCAGCTTTCCTTATTCCCTCTTGGCTCCCTACCCTCCCAGATCCCTGCGTTGCCTGGTTCTGGTGCCCAGATCGCAGTTGACCTTTCGAGTAAAGAGGAGATTGCTTCCAAAGGCAGAACGTTACAAGCTGGGGGCCTTTGGGGTGTCATCTGTTTCAGGCTTCCCCTCCCAAACTAATAAAGGGCCAAAGGATTTCCTTAGCCCAGAGCTCAGGACTGGTGGAATTAAGGAATGTTTTTCTCATTCCCTTTACGTCAGTTGCAAGTTCCATCTCGGTGCTCGCTTGGGCTCTTCTGCTCCCATCCCTGCATACTTGGAGATGTTTCCTCCTCCCTGGCCTGATTTCCAATTCTGTGGCATTCTCATTAACATCTCCATCCTCTGCGAGGCTCTGCACAGAGCCCACTGTAATCCGCTTCTCCCTTTTATCTTCCTCATGTCCTCATGCACTGGGTTTGCCCTTGGTTTCGTTTTCTTAGGGCGCATTCAGCAATCCAGTCCCCCCTCCCCCGCCATTCCTTTAAGCGAGCTGTGTCTGAAATCCTCTGCCTCCAGGCACCCTGTTCCCTCCCCTCAAGGCTCCCTCCCAAGCCATTTCTGATTCCCCTCTCCCACCCGCCTCGTGGTCAGTTCTTTCCTCACCTTACCCCCCTTTAAATGCGTTGTGTCTTAGGACCAGAGTTCAAATATCGCTGCTCAGTCACAGAACTGGCAAGTGGGATTCAAACCAGTTTCTGCCTCTAAGTTCAGCCTTCAGTCCACCTACACTGAGCTCTTCTGGGATGCTCATCATCGGCATAATCACAGGCCACCATCACTGGAAAGGTATTGCCATGGAAAAACTGTGTAGTGGCATTGTCTTTGGTCAGAGGGCCACAGTTACCCCCAGAGGGGTCCCAGGAAAAGTCATCTGTGAGCCCTGGGCAAAGCCAGGGATGGTCCATTGGAGGCTTTTTATCTTCAGTGTAAACCATGTGACTTAGAAAATACTTTTGGTCTATAGGGAACAGGGCTTTCTGGTAATAAAAAAAAGTACATAAAAAAGTAATACTAAAAATGTGTTTCTCCTGTCTTCTTTCCGTTCTTTCCCTCCCTCCCTTCTTTCCTCCTCATTCCTTTCCTCTCTTCCTCCTCCCCTCCCTTCCTTCCTTGTTTGCATCCTTCCTCCCTCTGTCCCTTCCTCCCTCCCTTCCTTTCTTCCCTCATTTCTCCTCTTCTCCCTCCCTCCCTTGTTTCCTTGCTAGCGTCCTTCCTCCCTCTGTCCCTCCCTTCCTCTCTTCCTTCTTTCCTTCCTTCCTCCCTCCCAATGGCTGATGGGACTTCCAGGTAAAGATGGCCTTTATGCAAATGGAGCTGTTGGATCCCATTAAGAGGTCTGGGGATGTTCTTTTTGTAGAGGTGAAAGAGGGAACCGAGGCAAAGATGGGCAGAAGCAAGAAGAGGACAAGGTGCAGAGGCTTACAGGACATTCATGTGCAGGGGTGGGGGACACAAGGAGACACTAGAGAAGAAGATGGAGAAGAAAGGCAGGGAAGGCTGAGAGTATCCCGGGGAGCCTGAAGTCAAAGGAGGAAGGAGGGTTTGGTGGAAGGGGGTCAATGAGCGGATTCTATGTCTTATTCATAGAGCACTTGGAGCTTTATGGAGCCAACCAGGCCGCATCTTGGGCCAAAGGGAGGGCCCTGCAGGGCCTCCATTTCTGGAAGGTGGTAGGGTGGACGTCCTCGCCAAGGGGGAGAGAGGAGGTGGAGGCACTGGGGCAGACAATTTTTAAAACCTTTTTGTTATCATCAGCAAACACAAACATTGAAATGCACAAAGAAGAGTTTTTAGGAAAGGACTGTGAAACCAGGCGTAGCCATGCACTCCTGTAATCCCTGGGCCTAGGCAGGCTGAGGCGGGGGGGGGGGGGGGGGGGGGGGGGGGGGGGGGGGGGGGGGGGGGGGAATCTCCTGAGCTCGGGAGCTTGGTGCACAGAGAGGAGCGGTGTCCCTATTAAGTCTAGTGCTGATATGGGGAGCTCCCAAGATTGGGAGGGAGGGGCAAGGAGCCCCCAGGCTGCCACAGAAGAGGCCCAGGTCAGAAACAGCACGTCAAGGTTTCCACTGCCAATGAGAAATGGGACAGGACCCATGAGAAGCTCCTGAGCTTTATCCAAGATGGAGTGTGTGTGTGTGGTGTGTGTGTGTGTGTATGATAGGGACACTTTTTTTTTTAAAGACCATATAAAACAATTAACTTCTGCTCTTTGAGTTGTAGACAACTTTTTCAAGAAGCCAAGCTATGAAGGAGAGGAGAGAGGCGGGGGCAACAGCTGGATGAGGTAGGAGGGCCAAGGAAAGAATTTTTGGACAGGAGAGAGCTGAGCATGTTTGCCGGCAGAAAGGGAAGAACCCATGGAAGGGGAAAGACTGGGGGAGGGTCTGGCTTCGAGGCCTAGGGGAAGGGCACAGGAATGGAAGCAGGGGTACCCAGAAGGCATTGGATCCTTCTTCTTAGGTTACTTCTGGGCCCCTCCGTGGCTTGGGGCTCCCCAGGTGACCCCTACCCCTAAAGAGTGGGTAGATCTGGGGTCCTTTGGCAGGGCGGGGGGCTGTGTGCTCGGGCTACAGAGGTTTTCTCCAGCCTAGATTCTGTGAATCTATGAACCAGAGGAGCTAAGATCAAATCTCAGACTACCCATTTGCTACCTGTGTGACCCTGGGCAAGTCATTTATTCCTCTGAGACCTCAGTTTTCTCATCTATAAAATGGTAAGATTGGACTAGTTGGCCTCTAGGGTCTCTTCCACCTATATATCTAGGATCCTGTTGTTGGGGAAACTCAGATAGAAGCATTCTCTGCTTCCAGAGTCATTTGGGCCTCACTTCTTTCTCCATCCAATCTAATCCAGCAAGTATTTATGACTCAAATCATCAAAAAGCATTTATTAAGCAACTGTTTTCTATTGGGCACTGTGCTAGATGCTAGGAGAAAGAGAGGAGGCCAAGGCTGAGATAGAGACAGAGAGGCAGACACAGATGGAGAGAAGGGGGGAAGGAGGGAGGGGAGGAGGACAAGGAGAGAGGGAGGGGGGAAGGGGGAAAGAGGAGGAGGGATGGGGGAGTCAGTGAAGGGGGGAGAGAGAAGAGGAGAGAGAGTGAGAGTGAGAGAGAGAGAGAGAGAGAGAGAGAGAGAGAGAGAGAGAGAGAGAGAGGAGAGAGAGAGAGAGAGAGCGAGCGCAAGAGCAAGAGAGAGAGAGAGAGAGAGAGATCGATCACACAAACAGGGCCCAGGGCCCAGGGCCCAGGGTTTGGGTTCAAGGCCAGTGCAAGAAGAAGATGAGACCACCCTTGTAGGAGAACAGGCCAGGGAAGAAGAGGAGAGGAGAGCCGTCCTTATCTGTTGAATATTAATGGGGATTGTTCAGTCCCAGCAGTTGGGAAAAGGCAATTATAACCAGGGTTTAAAAACAGCATTAGAGATAAACTGGGCTGAGAAGCAGGGAGGGAGGGGGGGAGGGAAAGGGGGAGCTCAGTGATTGTGTGTGGTTGGGAGCAAAGGAGCCGGTTCCTTTTGGCAGCTGCTGCTGGGCTCCTTGTCTGGGTCCTAGTAGGCTAGAAATGTCTGAAGAAGCAGAGGGAGGGTGTGTGTGTGTGTGTGTGTGTGTGTGTGTGGAGAGAGAGAGAGAGAGAGAGAGGGGAGAGAGAAAGAGGGAGAGAGAGAGAGAAGGAGGGAGGGAGAGAGAGAGAGAGAGAGAGAGAGAGAGAGAGAGAGAGAGAGGAAGATGGGGGAAGGGGAGAGAGACACTGACACAGGGAGGGAGGGAAGAAGGAAAAGCGAGGGTGGAGAGTGTGGAGGAAAGAGGGGGAGACACAGAGAGACAGAGGCAAAAAGAGGTTAAGGCAATCAACAGTACAGCAGGCCTGCCACCTTGCCAGGGGGGACAACCCAGCCCTTTCCTCTCGAGAGGGTAGGCCTGGGAGAGGAGCCAGGCTCAGAAGAAGGGCAGTGTGGCCACAGGAAGACACCTTTCTGGGTAGGAAGCATGGGAGAGAGGCAGCATGTGGATGACCTGGGTTCAAATCCCTCCTCAGTCACTTACCAGCTATATGGGCAAGTCACTTAACTGCTCTGGCTCAATCTCCTAATCTGTAAAATGGGGCAGTGAAACTAAAGGGCTTCTAAGGTCCTCTTCCAGCTCCAATGATTCCCTGCTTCTGTCCTCTGCTCCCATGCCAATGACCTTTGGCAAAGGTCTCCATACCCCCTGCTCGTGGCAGCTACCGAAACCTCAGTAGCAGAGGGCCGACTGCCCCTCGTAAAATGGAAGCACTTTGAGGGCAGTGATGTTGGCCCTTCTTCTTGTCCATCCCATGCCTGGTATACAGAGAGTGCTGCATAAATGCTTCATGGGTCCATAGGATTGCATACAGAGATCCAGAGGGGGCCCCGTAGGTCACCTAATCCAGTCCCTTCATTTTGTAGCTGAGGAAACCTACGTGTACACACATGTAACTGTACACACATGTAACTGTACACACATGTAACTGCACACACATGCACAGAACATGTGAAGAAATGGGGGTGGAGGGGAGGCCGAGGGGCACAGGGTCAGGAGCTGGGCCGGCTGCCCAAGGGAGGCCGCCCCTTCCTGTCCCTCCCAGCTGGCTTCCCATGGCTGGCTCTGTGTGTGTTTGGGTACCATGGTGATAGCAGAAAGGACACACGGTCGGGAACTCTGTGATGGCTAGCCCAGGGAAGGAGTCCCAGCATCCAGGGACCCTCCGGCCTCAGGCTAGGGCTTGTCTCTTCCCAGCCCTTCAGTTCTGGCTCTGGAGACCCTGTCTGGCCACCCCAATAACAGTTTTCAGGTTTGCCAAGCTCGAGACCTTAGAATTACTGAGTGAGGCAGTCAGGTATTTGGAGGAATGTTATTCCCATTTTAGAGATGAGAAGGCTGAGGGCTCAGAGGGGTGAAGGAACTCAGGGTCACAGCCAGAAGTGCTAGAGGCAGATTCGGACCAAAGCCTAACCCTTTCCCCCAACTCATTACCTCTCTCCCATTTGATCAATCAATCAGCCAACAAGCATTTATTAATTGCCTACTGTGTGCTGGTACAACGGATAAAAAGACAATAAACCTATCCCTGCCCTCAAGGGGCTTACGCTGTCTCGGAGGATACAACTGGTGTACATGCTCACACATGTCTATAAAAATGTTGGCCAAAGGCTGCTTCCTATCTCAAGGAGTCTCCTGGGGCCAGAGGAGATAAAGTAACTCACCCAGGATGGGAATCAGGCCAGACTTGAACCCAGGTCTTTCTGACTCAGATTAGCTGTGCTGGGATGCCTCTCAGTAGACAACATGCATGCCAAACAAATAAAAGTATTTGGGGGGTGTCTTCTTGCCCCCTCCCCCCAATTAGTTTTTATTCATTTTTGAGTGGACACGTTTTCTCCCCCTTCTCCCCCACAAAAGGACCTTAAGAACAGGGATAGTCTTGTTTTCATCTTTATATCCCCAGCCTCTAGAAGCCCCTAGCACACAGTAGGTGCTTAATGCATACTGTTGGCTGGATTAAATATACCTCACCCCCAGACCGGGCTCAGCCCCTGGCCTTCTAGTCTGACCACTCTCTTTCCTTCCTCTGAACTGTTCTGGTAATTAGCAGCTGTCGGATTCATTTGGTAATTACCCGGAATGGCCTTGGGACACCTCTCCTGCAAGCACCCCAGCTGTTATCGGCTCCTTTATTGCTTAGGTTTCACTGGGTGATGCTTACCTGTGTGATGGGGTATGGGGGGATCTTGGGAGACAGTGCAGGGCAGAGTGGAGATGGGCAACTGCTTTAGGGCCTGCTCTGTCTTGTGCCCTGGGGCCAGCTGGGACCCAAGATTCTCTAGGCTGATTCTCCAAGCTGACAAGGGCCCTTTGACTATGTTGGCTCTGAACAGAAACCACCTCCATGGGCTGCCCCTTGGGCCAGGACTCCTCCTGTTTACCTCATCTCTGTGGCAAGTGTCCCAGGAGATGGATCTTCCCCTGGATCCCCAGGGCCGGTTCCTCCATGTGCTGACAGGGCCTGGGTCCCCTGGGGCTCCCCTAGTCAGGCCTGGAATTTCCCTGGTTTGCTCTGAAGAGCTGCTTTGGAGAACTGGGTACGCGGCCAGCCTGTTGGTCTTCCTCCCTGAGAGCCCCGCCTTGGGTCAGCAGACAGTCCCAAGGGAAGGAAGACCGACCCTGAACTTGGCAGAGAACCAAAGACTCCTAGCGCCATGGGCTCAGAGCTGGAAGGAAGGACCTCTGAATCCCCAGACCTAGAGCTCAAAGGGCCTTCCCAGGTCATCTGCTCCAACGTTATGTTACAGAAGGGGAAACTGAGGACCAAGGAAGCAAAGTGACCAAGAGGGAGTGGGTATCAGAGATGGGTCATCTGGGCCAGCTCAGCTCTTTTACAGCCGGAGGCTGTGCTTCCCTTCTCTGTATCCTCAAAGCTTAGAACAGTGCCTGACACTTAGTAGGGGCTTGGTAAATGCTTGCTGACTGACTGGGTGAGGGCTGCAAGGCCTCCATGCCTCTTGGGTTCTAAGACAAAGGTCAAATCTGCCCTTCTCTAGACCATCCCCTGAGAGACCGGCTTCCTTCTGCTCTGTCCATCTCTTGTCTGTGCCCGGCTCTTTCCAAGGCATCTCCCCCATTGAAAGTGAGCCCTTTGGGGCAGCTAGGTGGCGCAGTGGATAGAGCACCGGCCCTGGATTCAGAAGGACCTGAGTTCAAATCCGGCCTCAGACACTTGACACTTACTAGCTGTGTGACCCTGGGCAAGTCACTTAACTCCCATTGCCCTGCAAAAAAAAAAAAAAGAAAGAAAGAAAGTGAGCCACTTGAGGGCACTGTCTCTGTGTCCAGAGTCCAGCACAGTGATGCCCTTAGAGGCCTGGACACGACTGTCCCACCAGTCTCTATATTTCACAGCCTTGTGATGGATGAACTGAAAAGAAAATCAGGCCGGTTACAAGGGGTTTGCTACTTTCCATAAGAATGATTCTTATTTCTTTTAGGTTCCCAGCAAATGGGTGTCAGCTGGGGAAAGACCTGCAGGCTCAGGGAAACGGGACCCCTCTGTCCCTAGCCGGATGGACCTCAGAGGCCCAGGACTCCTCCCCACGTGGCCAGTGGTTCCCATAACCCTCATCTGAGCTCTTGGGGCAGAAAGGGTCATATCTCCCTGTCTCCCTGTGGCTCCCTCTTGCTAGACTTTGTTATTTTAATCTGTTATTGATAACTTTTAACAACCACAACAATAATGCCAATAAATAATAATAATATTAAACCACTAGCCTTTCTAGAGAGCTTATTGTGCTAAGCACTTTACCATGAGTATCTCACTTGATCCACACAAGAACCCTGGGAGGTCAGTTCTCATTATTCTTGTTTTATAGATGGGGAAAATGAGGCAGACAGAGGTTAAGAGACTCGATCATGACCACAGGGCTAATAAGTGCCCAAGACTAGATTTGAACTCAGGTCTTCCTGACTTTGGGCAGCTCTGTGGTGTGGGATCTCAGGGTCAAAGGCCAGGGGGAGGAAAAATGCCTTCCCTGCAGCTGTCCCGGGTCATGGGGCTGCCCAGCCTGGCCTGGTGGTGGCCTCCTTCAGGCAGGGTCTCTCTCGCTTGGCATCAAAATGCCTTCCATTTTGGCCCATTCTCCTGACATTTCACACTCTTCAGGCTTTGGGTCACCTGCTGGTCCCAGCTCCAGCAGAGGTGGAGTCCTGAGTCCTCCCAGACTTATCATCACAGCTGGGGCAGGCCCCCCTACCCCAGGAGGTGAGAGTTCACAGGTCAGATCCAAGATCCAAGGCTGCCCAGTCCTTAGGTTGGAGGCCCCCTGCTAACAAGCCATGGAGGGAACAGTGTTGCCGTTTGGCAGGAAGTCTGTAAGCAGTTATCTGCACCATTACCATCTGGGCCTCATGCAGGCCATTCAGGTGGATGCGCAGGGGTTGCCCCCTACCCGTGCCAGCCGGCCTGCCGCTAATCAGAACCACAGCCCTGCCCATCAGGGGGCTGGGGGCGGAGTGTTCCATTCACCTGAGATGGCTTTGCCGGGCAGCCCCCTCCAGCCCAGGCACGTGCCTCTCATTGAAGAGCTGTCAGACCAAGGGGAATAAGGAGGAAGAGAGCTGTGCAGAGACTCTCTGAGCCTCAGTTTTGTCCTCAGATAAATGGGCATAGTCATGCCTGAGGGATCCAACTTCACAGAATTGTGAAAGAATAACTGGGGAAATGCTTGAAAAACCCAAGCAGGCTCTGCAGACGTCAGCCATGCATCAGCCCTTTAATCTGGTCTGCCTCTCCCCTCCCCTCATTTTGCTTCTAGGGAAACTGAGGCCCAGAGAAAGGAAGGGATCAGCTTCAAATCCACACCTTGGACTCTGTATTCAGCCTTCCTCCTAAAGTACCTAAGTTCTGGAGGCCCATTGGACCCGTGTTGGCATGTGTCAAATCTCTTTACCTTGTGACCTGTAACCAGTCTTGGATCCTTCTGTAGGATGAATGAGGCTATAAAATGGATATGATAAATACTGGTCCAGGCCAAGGCAATGTGGAAAGAACACTTGGGTTTGACCAGACCAGTTAGTTACACCTATGCTGTGTAAAGTACTATACAAATATTCCAGCTGATCTTCACAATAGCCCTGCTGTTAGTATCACCATTTTACCGTTGTGTAAACTGAGGCAGACGGAAGTTAAGTGATTGGCCCAGGGTCACAAAGTTAGTAAGTGTCTGAGGATGGATTTGAACTCAGGTCTTTCTGACTCCAGATCCAGAGCTCTATCCACTTCTCCTACCTGAGTAGCTGAGGTATCCAACCTCATAAAGTTGTCATAAGGCTCAAAAAAAACCCAGAATAATTACAGGGGAAAAACTTTGAAAATCCCAGTGTGCTACATAGGTATCAAAGTGACTCTGTAAATAGAGAGCTGAATGGGCAAGTCAGGAAGACGTGAGTTCAAATCCTCCTTTAGACACTTACTAGCTGTGTGACCTTGGGTAACTCACTTAAAATCTCAGCCTCAGTTTCCCCATATGTAAAGTGGAGGACTTGAACTAGCTGGAACTCAAGGGTCCCTTCCTGTTCTAGTAATTCTGCTCTCTCTGACTCAGTTCCTTATAGGCTTCAGTTTCCCTAGTAGAATGAGGGGCCAGGTCACATGACCTCCCAGGTCTCCTCTAGCACTATCACTGACCTTACACCTTCTGACCAGACTCTCCACAAACATCTGGGGGCTTCAGGGCACACTGAGCACCGCGTTAGGCTCCAAAATTACAAAGCTCGACTTCTATAGGGAAAGAAATCTGTAAGTGCATACTGCCTACGGACAAATTAAGCGCTGGGCAACTGGGGGCGAGGCATTAGCAGCTGGTTGGGGGAGGGGGGAATCAGGAAACGCTTCGTGGAGGAGACGGTGCTGAAACTGAGCCTGTTCCCTTGGTCCGAGGCAGAGAGGAGCCTTAGCTTTAGAACCGGGTGACTTCAGTTTAAACCCTATTTACTTGTGTAACCTGGGCCTCAGCTTTCCAATCTGGAAAATGGGGGAGTTGGATTCCAAGACTTTTGCGGTCCCTTCTAACTCCAAGTCCATGGTCCTATGGTCCTTTAGTCAGTTCCCAAGTTCTAGCCTCCAGCCCCGGGTCTTGTCCACTATTGGGGCAGAGATGACCGCGGAGACCCGGAATGCGAGCCGGGGTGAGGGCCACCCTCTTTCAAACCAAACCCAAATTCAGAATTGGCTGCAAGGCAAGACACACACGCATACGCACAAAAGCACACGCACAAACTCACGCGCGCGCGCGCGCACACACACACACACACACACACACACACACACACACACACACACACACACACACGAGTACCCGTCTCTAGCAGTCGTCTCCCTTATATACACAGAGCGAGTTTAGACTCAGTCTAGAGAAGGGTGTGCCCGGCCTCAGATTTACAGTTATCACCTCTCTGGGACTCAGTTTTCCCGTTTGAGAAATTAAAAAGAGGGGGTTGGATTGGATTAAATCCAAAAGTCCCTGGAAGCTTGAATATCCTATTGTCTTTTCCAAGCCTCTCCAGCATTCCGAGGCCCCTCCCCCCTCCCCGCTTTCCAAGTTCTCCGCCCCCAGGCCCCTCCCATCTGATCCAGTGAGATAATGCAGCTAAGTAACTGGTAAACCTGAAAAAGCCTTATAAATGCGCGTTCTTATGAGAATCATTTTCCGATCGTCTGTTTTAAGCGCTGACAGTTCGCGTCCCGAGGTCCCTTTCAGCGCCCGCCCGTGTGCCCAGTCTCTCCCAGCTCCGACTTTGTGGAATGGTAGATGACTCCACTAAAAATACCTCCTTAATTGGCATACATTTGCATGCAGAGTTAATAAACCAAGTATGCAAAAACAGAGACCCCTTCAAGCAAACCCAATGCCCCAACGCCGAGAAATTCGAGGGAGGAAATAATAGCCAGCGATGGAGGATTGGGACTCGGGATTCTTTTAAACAGATGAGAGTTGGGGGTTCTGTTTACAAACCTTGGGTTTAGGATGCGCGGTTCTTCCGGAAACCCGCACCCTGACGCTTACTGTCTGTGTGACTCAGGATGGGCTCTGAGCTTTAATCCCATCGATCTCCTTGGGCCTCGATTTCCCCATCTGCAACACGAAAGGATTGAACTACATGGTCTCTGAGGCCCCTCCTATGAGCCTAAGTTATTTCCCCTTCTGCGCCTCAGTTTCCTCTTCTGTAAAATGGGTGGGCTGGACTCAACGACCTCTGAGATGTCCTCCAGATTTAAAGCAGAGATTCCCCTGCGATCCCATCTCCCGCAGAGAACTTCAGGAAGCCTGTGGGCAGCTGCTGGGAGACCCGAAGGGGAAACTGAGACAAGAGGGCCCTGTCTAGGGGGGCTTTCACCATCTCTGACTGAGGCTGAAAGAGCTGAAATGGCAGCTTCCAGGCCCCCTGCTGCTCGGGGTCAGCGGCGGCTCTGGGTGGGTGAGTCCAGTCACACCTAGCCTGCCCCTCCTTGCACCCCCTTCCACACCCCCTCCCTCCCACCCCCAGCAATGAACACACAGCTGCCTGCACTCATCCAGGGCTCCTCTGTCACTCCCGCAAATGCTTTTCCTCTTTGAGCACACATACACAGACGACTCTAGATGACTCTCTCTCTGTGTCTCTATCTTTCTCTCACCTCTGGTTTTTTCTTCTATGTTCCTGTCTGTCTTCTTTCTTTCTCTCTCTCTCCCTCCCTCCCTCTCTCCTTTTTCTCTTTCTCTGTCCATCTCTCTGTCTCTTCTCTGTCTTCCTCCCTCTCTCTTCTCTCCCTTCCTCTTCTTTTTCTCTGCCTCTCTGTCTGCTGTCTGTCTGTCTCTCTCCCCTCTCTCTCCTCTTACTTCCTCCCCCTCCCCCCCATCTCTGGGTTTGTCTCTCACACAGACACAGGGCCATGCCGCCTGTGTGTGCATGCCTCTCATACAAGGGAATGTACTTCCTGTCCCTCACATACAGAGATATACCTTTTCTCTCTACCTCTTTCACACACACACACACACACACACACACACACACAGAGGCTTGTGCGCTTTCTTCATCTCACTCACTCTTGATCTCATACACTTTGAAAGACAGACATGTTAATAATTCACTCTTTTTCTCTCTCCCTCCTCCCCTTTCTTTTCTTTCTCTCCTCCCCTCTCCACCTCTCTCCTCTCTCACACGCTTAGACACACAGAGGCTATTTCTTATACACATTGAAACCATAGAGAAGCAAGCACAAACAGCATTTCTCTCCCTCTCCCTCCCCCTCTTCTTTCCCTCCTACCCACTCCTTCCCCCTCTGACACCCACACCCACACACTCCAGGGCATATATCTGACTGGTCAGGATCACTCTTGGCTGTTGGGCCTGATCCCCCCTCCCTCCCTGGCTCCTGCTGAGCCCACTGTCTGTCCGTGGTCTGTCTGTGTGTGTGTGACTGTGGGTCTGTCCATCTGTCTGTGGCTCTAGCCCCGTGGGTCCCCAGCAGCCCAGCCCTGTCCACTCCAGATGCTAGAATTCAGCCTTTGTCTCCCACAGACTTCCAGCCCCAGCTTTGTGAGCGCACGCGTGCACACATTCACACACACACACACACACACACACACAGATGTACACAAACTCGAACACACTCACACACACATCCTGCACACTGCGTTTGTGCATTGCCTGTCACCCCTCTCCCCCCTCAGTCCCAGGCCCCGGGCTGGCCTGGGCCACCTCCGTCCCAGAGCGGGCCTCCCCTCCCCTCTCTCCTCTTCCCTATGCACCAAGAGATGGCCCGAAGTTAGTTGATCCCCCACTTCTGCGGGCTGGAGGCTGGGCTTGCCTGAGTTGGGGAAGCAGAGAATACTTGGCTTCATGAGGAGTGGTGGACAGGGCAGAAGTGCCTCCCTTCCGTGCTCCCCCTCCAGCTTGGCGGCCCGCATGGTGCCCGAGGTGGTGATGGCCTTCAGAAACCCTCTGGATCAAGGGGGAGGAAAGGGGGGAAGAGGCCGTGGTCCCCGCCCAGACTGGGACAGATGGCAGCCTGCTCATCTCTGGGCCAGCAGCCAGCCGGAGGTATGAGCCCAGCAAAAGTTTCCCGGGTTGGGGTGCTCCCCTGGCGCTGGGTGGGAGCCACTTTAGTGGCTAAGTTGACCTGCTCCCTCCTGCCAGCCATTCACTGGCATCCTTCCTTCCCCAAAACAGTATTATCTCCTATTCCCTCCCAGAGCCAAGGCAGTGTGACTCAGTGAAAATCCTGGGACCTTGGCTTCAGACCCACCCCAGCCTTTTATGTCTGTGACCTTGGATGGCGGCCAGTCACGTCACCGCCTTGGACCTCAGTTTCCTTATCTGTAAAATAGGAACAGTAATGCTTGTTCCTTCCTCAAAGGGCTGTTCTGAGGATCGAAGAAGATGCTGAAGGTCCGAGGGGAAAGAACCTCCTGGAATACCCTCGTCCAGATAGTCTCCCTCCCAGAACACCTATTGCCATTAGACTTCAGCTGTAGTATCAAGTCCCATAGAAGCCCTTTTCTGCTTGGAGGCCTCCCCCCAGGCCTCTCCCCAGGACTGCAATCGCCTGACATAGATTTACCTTTCACTAGCTCTTTCTCCATTACCACAACAGAACGTAAGGGGCTTGAGGGACAGGACTGTCTTCCTCTAGCTATTCCCCCTCTGCCTAGCACAGCCCCGAACACAAGAGATGTTTCATAAATGCTTTTTGAATGAATGAATGCATGCATGAATGAATGTGTAAGGCCTGTGAAAATCTTAAAAGGGGCTTTTTTGGAGCTGGACTTATGATTTTCTCAGTGTACAGAACTCCCAGTGGGGTGATTTCCTCCACCAATGTAGGTTTTTTTTTTTGTGGGTTTTTTTTTTGTGGGGCAGTGGGGGTTAAGTGACTTGCCCAGGGTCACACAACTAGTGTCAAGTGTCTGAGGCCGGATTTGAACTCAGGTCCTCCTGAATCCTGGGCCAGTGCTTTATCCACTGTGCCAACTAGCTGCCCCCCAATGTAGGTTTTTTGTTTGGTTTTGCATGGCAATGAGGGAAAACATGGCAATTTCCTTTTTTGGGGGTGGTGGTGAGGCAATGGGGATTAAGTGACTTGCCCAGGGTCACACAGCTAGTGTCAAGTGTCAGAGATTGGATTTGAACTGAGATTCTCCTGACTCCTGGGCTGGTGCTCTATCCACTGCGCCTCCTAGCTGCCCCCAATGTAGTTTTTTGTTTTGTTTTTGCTTCCAGTGTAGCTTTTTTTTTTTTCCCATTTACATGTAAGGGTAGTTTTCAACATTTATTTTCATAAGATTTTGAGTTTTAAATTTTTTTCCCTCCCTTTCCTCCCCCCTCCACAAGATCGCAATCAGGTTATATATGTACAATCCACAAGTGTTCTTTTTATCAGTTCTTTCTATAGGAGTGCTCAATGTAGTTTTTTGTTTGTTTGTTTTTTTTAGTGAGGCAATTGGGGTTAAGTGACTTGCCCAGGGTCACACAGCTAGTAAGTGTTAAGTGTCTGAGGTCGAATTTGAACTCAGGTCCTCCTGACTCCAGGGCCGGTGCTTTATACACTGCGCCACCTAGCCGCCCCCCCCCCCCCCATCACTTTTAAGAGCCTTGGTTTTCTCATTTTCATAGGACGGCAGATTTGGAGCAGGAAGCGCATTCGAGGCCAGGGAGTCCAGCCCCCCTCGTTCTGCAGATGAGGAAACAGGCTAAGGAGGAAAGCGAACTAACTGTTCATGGTCACTGTTACTAAGCTTCAGTGGGGAGATCTGAACCCAGAGCTTCCTGACTTTCCATCCAGCTTGCTATTTCACTAAGCCACATCTTATCCTGGCCACTTCCCAAGGGGGTCGAGAGAGAATGGATTTGCTAGAGAAACCAAGTTGTTGTTATTAGGATCATAGATGTAAAGCCACAGGGAGGGACCTGCAGGGCTACTGACTTCCACCCTCTCACTTTATAGTTGAGGAAACTGAGGCTTAAATAATCCAGCATTTTATGGATGGGGAAACTGAGGCCAGAGAGGTTGTGAGTTAAGATGAACTTCCTTGCCAGAGCACCATGATATTCTGTACTGGTCTACATGTCCTGTGCAAGCCTGAGCAGGCAGTGGGTGCTCTCTAAATTCCCAGTGGATGAAGAAGAAGACCTCAGTTAGGCAGGGGAGAGTGTGGTGGGGGGCATGGACAGGTCTCCAGTGAGAGGAAGCCCCCACTCGGGAGATCTGAGGCTGCTGCTGGCCTTCCCGGAGGTGGTCCATCCTGCTAGGCCTTGGCTGCCCTCCTCTGGTGGCTGCTGGGCTGCCACTATCCCTGGGGGAAATCTGAGGGAATGGGCAGCCTGCGGGCCCAAGGCCCTGCTAAGGAGGAGAGAAGGGTTCTCATTCCTAGAGAACTTTAAGGTTTGCAAAGCACCTACCATGTTATCTCACGGAAGCCTCACCAACTCCTGGGAGGTGGCTGCTGTTCTTATCCTCATTTTACAAATGAGGAAACTGAGGCTCAGAGAGCTGAAACTCAGATCCTATTAGCTTCTGTCTGTCTGCCTGTCTGTCTGTCTGTGTCCCCCTTCCTCCCTCCTTCTTTCTCCTCTCTCTGTTTCTCTGTCTCTGTCTCCGTCTGTCTCTCTCCTCATTCTCTGTCTCTATCTCCCCCTTCCCTTTTTCTTCTCTCTCTCTGTTTGTCTCTCTCCTCTCTCTCTTCTCTTTCGTCTCAGTCTCTGTCTGTCTCTGTCTCCCCCTTCTCTTTTTCCTCTCTCTCTGTCTCTCTCCTCTCTTTCGTCTCTGTCTCTGTCTGTTTCTCTGTCTCCCCCTTCTCTTTTTCCTCTCTCCCTCCACCCCTCACCTCTCCCTATTCCAAAGGTCCTCCACTTGCAGTTGTTCTCCCATACAGCATTTGGAAATCCTTATTTCTAGCTCAAATCACTTATGCTGTAAATGAAATGATTAGATTAAGAGACTGAGGGGTCATTTGTTCCAGCTACCTCATTATACAGATGAGGAAACTGAGGCACAGAGATCTGAAGTTACTTGCAAACAAACAAATAAGATCGTAGATTTAGACCCTGGACCCACCTTCGAGGCTGGGGAAACAAGCCCAACGAGTTAACGAATAGCACTTGTGGGAAACTAACCATCACGGCAACAATGTCTGTCAGGGTATGCTACACTCCACACCCTAGTCCCGATTTCCTACTGAGCTCTTCATCATCAGTTGTCCATCATTACCACCCATCCCAGTTCAACTGCCTTGACTTTCATTTTCATTATTTTAGACAACCTGCTTATGCCAATTTCAGTTTCTCTCTCCTTGTCCCTGTCTATCAAGGTGCCCTTTTGTCAGTGTTCCCCAGGGCCTAGCAAGACACCTGGCACACAGTAGGTGTTTAATAAATGCTTGTTGATTGATGTCATTCAGGAGTCTTCCCTGAAGGACCTGTTCAGTGGGCTGCAGCCTTGCTCGGTGTCTTATAACCTTCTGTGGATACCACCAGAGCTCTCAGGTGGCCCATCTGTCATCCCCTACCCTCACTTTGTGGCTGGCTCACCCTGTTTTCAGTTCCCCAGGTCTTGGATGGTGTCTTCTATAGCATGGCTTGTTCACAAGTCATCGCTCTAATACCCTGCAGCCCTCTCCCCTCCCCCTGCCATTCACCAGTTCCTCTATCACCCTTTGGGTCACCCCCAATTTAGATCCTTTGGAGATTGTGGTTTTCTGTGATTCTCAGCCACACAGATTCAACAGGAAAATCTTGGTGTTGAAAAGACAGGGGTGGGGGGTGTTGCGTCAGGGAGCCGCAGAGAACAGAAATCTCCCTGCTCAGCTTCTCTTTCATGTCAGATGAAGGCAAACGGGGCAGCCCTGAGCAAAATCACGTAGGGTGGGCCTCCTTACGCATCTCTCTTTTCCCTCTCGATCATGCCTTGCCTTCCAATAATGAGAAAGTGAGCTAGCTATCCCCAGCCCTGAGTGTGGGTCTGTACTTGGGTCCATCACCAATGGAAGAGCTGCAAGAGACAGTATTGACTGATCTGATTTGGCCTCTTCATAGACAGATGAAGGAAGCTGAGACCCAGAGAGGGAAAGAGGCTTGCCCAGGCTTGCAAGCCCAGTCAGCAGCTACAAGGGGACTAGAACCCACATCTCTTAAAGACACCCGACTGTCAGAAATGTAGTGGTATGGAAAGAGGGCTCTTGGATGAACCAGAGTTTGAATCCCTTGCTGTCTCTGTGACTTTGGGCAAGTCACTTTAATTCTCTGAGCCTCAGTTTCCTCATCTGTAAAATGAGGGAGTTGGGAGAGTTGGCACCAAGCTCTCTCCCACCTGTAGGATCCTATCTCTCAGTGCAACACTCTTTCCTCTACCACAGGATGAAATGATACATCAGATTTTGAGAGGGGGGAGGGAAGGGGAAAAGGATCAACACTAATGTTGTTACAAGAGAATCACTAGAGAGGAGACCAAATATAAAAAGCTAGTTTGGTAGAGCAGGGGCCCCAGCCTGGGAGATAATGGCTAATTACCAGGGATGCAGTAGTTAATATGCACATTATTAAGATGCCTAGAAATGTTGTTAAGTTTTCTTTAATGACAACACTCACTGGCATACTTAGTATTTTGCTCTTCGTAGGGAACACTTTAAATTAAAATTAGAAAAAAAGATGATAAAAGATAGCACTCACCTGCTTCTAGAGAAGTGATGAACTTAAAATGAAAGACAAAATTGGGGACTGGAGAAGGGTATTTGTTGTTTGTGAAGACAGTTTTGTTCCCCTTTTTGTGTGGTTGTTCAGTGGGAGGGACAGAATATAAATGCATGTAAAGATAAATTATTATTATTATTTTTTTTGCGGGGCATTGGGGGTTAAGTGACTTGCCCAGGGTCACACAGATAGTAAGTATTAAGTGTCTTAGGCTGGATTTGAACTCAGGTACTTCTGAATCCAGGGCCGGTGCTTTATCCACTGCGCCACCTAGCTGCCCTAAATTTTCAAAATAAAATAAAATTAGAAGGAACCCAATGATCTGTCCTTGTCAGTCACTGTCTTTTCATGGTGTAGCTCTCTAGATGGATTCCCTTGAATCCCTTGAGCTTGGAGCTGAGTGTTACTAATAACATTAATATTGATGTAGAGAGGCAATTCAGTGCTTTGGAAAGAGTTCTGGGCTTGACATGATGGCACATGCCTATAATCTCAGCCTCAGGGGAGGCTGAGGCTGGTGGATCTCTGGAGTTCAGGAGTTCTGAGCACCAGTGAGCTAGGCTAATTGTGTGTATGCATTCAGTTCCTCATTAGTATGACGAGTACCCAGGAATGGGAGGGGAGGTCCTTTTGAGGTTGCCTAAGGAGGGGTGCACCAGGCTGGGGGGGGGGAACAGAGCCAACTTTTGTGCCAATAGAGGGGGATCTGGCTTGAGAGTAACCTTTGCACTTCTAGCTTGGGTGAGATATGGAGACACAGTCTGACAAGGGGGAAGGAAAGAAGGAAGGAGGGAGGAAAAGGAAGAAAGAGGGAGAGAAGAAAGGAAGAAGGTAAGGAGGGAGGGAGGAAGGAAGGAAAGAAAGAAAAAGGAAGAGGGAAAGAAGGAAGGAAGAAGGCAAGGAGGAAGGGCACTGAATTTAGAGTTATGGGTCCCATGTTCGAATCCCTGTCTCTACCATTAGCTGCTGTTTGACCTTGGGCAAAAACCTTAACCTCTCTGGGGGTCAGTTTCCTGATCTAGAACAGGACGTACTGGGTGACTTCTGAGTTCCCTTTCCCTCCAGAAGCGTCCTGAGAGGCCATCTAGTCGGACTCCTCATTTGACAGAGGAGGAAACTGAGGCCGGGAGATGGGAAGGAGTGGAGAGGGCAGCTGCTGCCTTGGTGAGAGCCTGGGGCTGCCCATAGAAATCTTGGCAGAGAGGAAAGAGGGAACTCTGGGGTGGGAATGAGGCTGGAGGCAACAGACCCTGCCGGGTGTGGGCAAAGCAGAGAGGGAAGGCTGACTTCAGCTTCAGCATCGGGATTGGAACCCAGGGCTCTCTCTGTGACTCTGAAGCCAGGGTTCTTACGGAGCCTGCCTCGACCTCCTGGTCTACGGAGCTCCCGGGGGGGGGGGGGCAGCACCTGCGGATCTTAGCGGGGAGAGGGGGCTTTTATGAGCCCGCGGCCCAGGCCCGCTCCCTCCAGCAGGTCTGGAGCCCATCGACGCTCTTCCTGTTTGTTCCCCAACAGATGGTGCGACTGGAATGTCTCTGCCCCTGCTCCCGCTCATAAAGAGCCAGGCCCGGGTTTCCCTTGTGGAGGTGGAAACAATTCTAATTGCATTGGGGGTGGGGGTGGGGGCAGGTGGAGGGGGAGGGGGGGGCCCGGAGCAAGCCCAACCTAATGCTCCCTCCGGGGCTACCGCTTCCTTCCTCCCTCCTCCCCACCTGGAGGGGGAGGGGTTAGTGAGGGAGGCACGTGGGCTGGAACCCCCCCCCATCTCCGCCGTGGGGGGTCAGAGGTGGGGGTTGTGCGGGGTGGGCGGGCTCCCTGGTCCCCAAAGAAGGGCAGTTGGGACCCCATATCTGCCAGGCCCCCCTTCTCTCTGCCCCCCCCCATTCCCATCACAGGCTGTTGGGGCGGATGTGTCTGAAGGATGGTCAGATCTGAACCTGGTGCGGGTGCCTTGATGGAAGGAGTCGGGATCCTGTGGTCCCATTGTGTGGGCCTTGTTGGGCGGGAAAGGCAGCTTCCGCCCCTCTAGTGTCTCTCCTCCCCCCACCCCAGGCTGGCTCCGGGACACGGGGCCAGATGCCTCTCGGTCCTAGGCTCTCTCCTTTGCCCGTATCAGAGTGGGGGTGGGGCAGAGGCCCGAGGAGGGGGAGGAAAGTGATGATGGGATGAGAGAGAAATAGTGGAGGGGGGAGGCAGGAAACAGGGTCAGGGTGGGAGCTCTGCTCTGTGTCAGTTTCAGCTCGTAGAGTCACGGAGCGTGAAGGCTGGAATGGATTCGCAGGGTCATCTTGTCAGAGCCTTCTAGATTTAGAGAGGCAAGAGACCTCCGAGGTCGCTGGGTCCAGTCTCTTCATAGTAGAGATGGGGTAAACTGAGGCCCAGCAAGGGGGACTTCATAATCTCCTAGACCTAGAGCCAAGCGAAAATTTTACAGATGAGGTAAACTGAGGCTCAGAGTCACACAGATAGCTGGTGGAGGGGGCAGATCTGAGATTCAAACCCAGCTTCTCTGACTCTCAACTCTAGAGTCTTCACATGCCAGTGATGAAACTTTCTCTTACAGGCTGCGGTGAGGGAGAGTATGTGCATATGGGCAAGCTGAGGAGGTGCCTTCCTATCAGGCCCTTGAAAATGTTGTTTGAATGGGCTCCTTTAGCTCTTCAGAGGGTACAAAGGGTTTTCTGGCATCTCACCTGAACCCCCTTTCAGACCTAAAACACCCCAAAGGCTCAGGCCTGCTGAGCTCTCTTTGGTTCTAGTTTTTTGTTTTGTTTTGTTTTGTTTTTTTAGTGAGGCAATTGGGGTTGAGTGACTTGCCCAGGGTCACACAGCTAGTAAGTGTGTGTTAAGTGTCTGAGGCCAGATTTGAACTCAGGTACTCCTGACTCCAGGGCCGGTGCTCTATCCACTGCGCCACCTAGCTGCCCCTCCCTTTGGTTCTAGAGAGTCCACAGTCCCAGTGGGCAGTCCTGAGCTTCCAGGTTTGTCACCTTCCCAGAACATGGCCTTCCTGGAACTGTCTCCAGCTTCTCCCTTCAGCAGAGGTAAGATCTTAGGACTGCTCTTAGGGGGTCCGAGCTAATCTGTGTCCCCACTTTCTGCTCCCCTAACCCTTAGAAGAGAAGCCCAGCAGCTACTGGATAGGGAGGTGCCATGGAAAGAATGCTCCAGTCAGAGGCTCTGGGTTCTAATCTCAACTCTCTTGGGCAATTCGATGATAAGAAAACCTCTGATGTGGTACAAAGAGTTCTGGGCAAAGAGACCTTGGGCAAGTCTCACTGGGTCTCAGTTTCCTCTCTGTATAGAGAAGCGGGTAGAGCCGGATGACCCCAAAGCTCCCCTCTGACTCTAAATCCCCAAACCCACTTCCACCTGAGGTGAACCATAATAGGAAATCAGGTCGTTTGCCTCCAAAGCAGTATCCTGCTCATTGTGCTCAGCTGCCCGGTCATTGTATGAAAAGGGCAGGAGGGAAGAGATGCTTCTTGTTAACCAGCCCTTCATAAAAGCAAATGATTTCCTGAATCCAGCTGGTGTCGAAACTTGGGCTGATCATAAAACAGAAATGCCTCTGAGGTAGAAGGCAGCTGTCTGGCCAGGGAACTGCAGAGGGCGATTTTACGGACTCAGCTGACATGTGGAGATGGGAAGCCAAAATGGAAACATCCCCTCCAAGACTAGTCCTGTTCTCCCTGGGCTTCTCAGAACTGTTTGCAGGGAGAAAGGGGAAGACAGGAAGGAGGAGGGAAGAGGGAGGAAAGAGAAGGGAGGAGGGAGAAGAGAGGAAGGAGGGGGGTGGGAAAAGTGAGAAGGAAGGAGGAGGAAAGAGGAGGGAGGAGAGAGAAGGGGTGGCAGGAGAGAGGAGAAGAGGGAGGAGGGAAGAAGGAAGGAGAGGGAGAAGGGAAAGGGAGAGGGAGAGACAGGAGCAAATGAATGACAGACTGAAGCATTTATTAAGCACTTACTATATGCAAAGCCCTGTGCTAAGTGCTGGGGCTACAAATAGAACAATAAGACAGCTCCTGGGGGTGGGGGCGGCATTCTAGTGGGGGAGGCAACACATTTGGAAGGTTTCCCTACAAGTCAGATGGAAAGGTCTCCTGGTCTTTATGGGGCAGCAGGAGAGCAGATGCTCAGCCGTCTTCTTTTCCTTCTACATAGTGCCAAGGACCTGGGCAGCAAGAGCTTCCTTTCTTTCGTCTCCAGGAGCCTGGCTGCTGGGCGTTCCCACAGGGGCTGCTCCCAGGATGACGCCTGAGGGCATCGCCAGATTTGAGGCCATTTCCAAGGCTCCCAGGCTCAGAATGCTGGGCTGTCTCCATCAGGGTCCGAGAGTAGCTGGCGGTCGGTGGTGGTGGTTTGTCTTGCCTGACGTATCAGCATACGTATCAACATACATCTCTCCCCCAGCTTGCGCTGGTGCCCTTGCTCGGCTGGTTCACTGTCCCTGCTGAGTGGCTGTTGGTGGGATGGCTGGTCCCTTCTCCACAGGGGATGCTTTGGTGCTTCCCCAGGAGAGAGAGGAAGGGAAGAGGGAGAGGAAACATGAAAGAAAGAAGTAAAGGAGAGAAGAGGGGAGGGAAGAATGAGAGAAAAGAAAGAGGAAGGAGGGGAGAAGGGGAGAAGGAGAGAAGAGAGAACAAGAACAAGAAAGAGAAGGGAAGAGAAAGGGAGGGGGAAAGGAAGGCTGAGAGAAAAGAAAGGAGGGGAGAAAAGGAAAGATAGAGAAGAAGAGGGGAGGAGAGGGAAGGGGAGTGGAGGAGTGAGTGAGAGAAGAGGAGAGAAGACCATGGAGGAGAGGAGAGGAGCCCTATAGAGGAGGAAGAAAAGGTTAGTGACTGAAGAGGGAGGAGAGGAGGGTGAAAGGAGAGACAGCGAGAGAGGATGGGAAGAGAGGAGAGAAGAGGACGAGAGGGGGGAGTGGGAAGAGAGGTAGAAAGAAGGCAGGAGGGGAGGGAGGCAGGAGCCATTGGAAGGAGGCTGACGACTGTCCTGAGGGAAGATGAACCAAGAGAAAAGGGACTTTGGTCCAGGAGAAACAAGGCCAATGAGAGACAAGAAAACTCCCTGTTGGGGGTAAGAGAACTCTGTGGGGAGCCAAGGCGGTGGGGATTTGTGTTTAGGAATAGGTGCAGGGCTCCCTCCCGTGGGAGGGGGCTCCCGTGGGAGGGGGATCTGAGGAGCAGCCCTGTAGGGAGCTTGGTCCTGGGAGGGCTAGGGGTGAGCAGGGAAAGAACTCCTCTGTGGGGAATATTGCACCTGACAAGTGAAAGCCACACTCTGGGCCCTAGAACCCTTTGTGCCACATCTGAGGTTTTCTTATAATCGAATTTGACCTGGAAGCAAATTGGGCCCAGGAGGGTGGCTGGGGTCGGGGAGGAAGATGGGAAGGAGGGGAAGACGGGGAGAAGGCTGTTTTCCACCTATTGATTCTGGATGCTGAGGACGGCCTCTGCACCTTTTGTGTCAGCATCTTCTCCCGCAGATCTGGGCTGGGAGGCCAGGAGTCTGGCCGATGACACTCGGAGACTCCAGGTCAGGCAGGAGGAGCTGGGAGGGGGGAAGGCTCTTCTCCCTTGGCTCCCACCCACAGCACAGAGACCATGCTTTGGGAGGAGACCATGCTGGGAGCAGAGGCTAACTGGCCACTGGGGCTCTGTGTGTGTGTGTGTGTGTGTGTGTGTGTGTGTGTGTGTGTGTGTGTTCTTGGTCTGAGAGGAGGGAGACTCCCTGGCCATCGGCCTGGCACACAATAAGTGCTGTCTGTCCATCCATCCGTCTGTCTGTCTTAGCCTTTATGCAGACTGGGGTGGGGTAGGATGCCGCTAACTTCCTCTAGAGAAGGAAGCTCTCTCACTCATGGAAGGATTTTGCCACGGATTGCCCTCCTGCCCGTCCCCCTCCCCGCCATCTTTCTTTTCTCTGCCTTTTTCCCTCCTACCTTTCCTTCCAGTTTGACCTACCAGGGGACCCTGGAGACGGTGCCAAGCGAAGCCCCAAAGTAGAGCAGGTGCCAGGGCTGGTCTCCCTGCCTCCTCAGGGCCTCTCTATGCCCGGCAGGGCATTGTAGCTGGTGCCCAGAGCAAAGCTGGCACCTGCAGCAAGCACAGGAAAGGTGTCCCCGGACAGACTCACTGAAAGGTGGGGCAGAGGCTTCTGACTGCAAGGGGAGAGCAGAGCATGAGGCCCAGAGGCTGCTAACGGGACGAGAGAGGGCTAGGGAGGAACTCCGAGATCGAGCCTGCAGTGCCCCGGAGTCCAGAGCTTTCATATTTCTGGATTTCTGTGCCCTCCATGCCCTTCTCTCCTCTCATAGGAATGGCCCCTGACAGAGGCCTCATCACCTCTTGCTTTACTGTAACAGTCTCCTAAGCAAGTTTCCCCTCATCAAGCCTCTCCCTCTTCAGTCCATCCCCCACTAAACTGCTTAAGTGACTTCCCTAAAGAACAGGTCTGACTATGTCACTTTGCGGCATAGCACTCACCAATGGCTCCCCATGACCTCTAGGACCAATTATAACTTCCTTGCTTGGCATTTGCAACCTGGCTCTAAGCTTATTATTTATTACTCCTGTATTCTTCTGGATGGGCAGCTAGGTGGGACAGTGGGTAAAGCACCAGGCCTAGAATCAGGAGGACTTGAGTTCAAATCTAGCCTCAGACACTTATTGGCTGTGTGACCCTGGGCAAGTCACTTCACCTTGTTTGCCTCAGTTTCCTCATCTATAAAATGACCTGGAGAAGAAAATGGCAAACCACTCCAATATCTTTGCCAAGAAGACTCCAAATGGGGTCACAAAGAGTAGGTGACAACTGAAATGACTGAACAATAAAATATTTTGGATAGACAAACTGACCTTGCTGTTATTGCAAAATTTATCCTACTCCTCCATACTGATGGAGATTTCTAGCCATGTTTTATGGGAACTACTTGTAAGTGTTTCCTCCTCACTAAGCAGCTTTTTTTTTTTTTTTTTAGTGAGGCAATTGGGCTTAAGTGACTTGCCCAGGGTCACTCAGCTAGTAAGTGTTAAGTGTCTGAGGCCAGATTTGAACTCAGGTACTCCTGACTCCAGGGCTGGTGCTCTATCCACTGGGCCACCTAGCTGTCCCACTAAGCAGTTTTTAAACAATTAAACATTTATTACAAATTATTTTATTTTTATTTTTTTCTCTTTTTCAACAAGTTGGAATCATTTACTTTTCTTTTTTTTTTTTTTTTTTGTGGGGCAATGGGGGTTAAGTGACTTGCCCAGGGTCACACAGCTAGTAAGTGTCAAGTGTCTGAGGGCTTATTTGAACCTGGGTGCTCCTGAATCCAAGGCCGGTGCTTTATCCACTGCACCACCTAGCTGTCCCGGAATCATTTACTTTTCATCCTGCGCAGTTTTCATTTATGATTTCTTGAAATATAGCTCTAGAAAAACAGGCTCAGATAGAACTACTCATGTACACTCAGGCCCTCATTGAATGGCCAATAAGAAGCCCCAACCCAAGCCTTTGTGGCAAGAAACGCCAGGAGCAGAACAAAGGTCTGTATGCAACATTGGTCAATCTGACCAAAGCCTTTGGTCATTAGGGCCTGTGGGAGACCATGGCAAAATGTGGTGCCTAGAGAACTTCAGTATTGTACATCGGTTTCATGATGGCATGCTTGCTCGGGCTCTGGATAGTGGACGATGCTCTCGTGCTCTCCCAGTCACCAATGGAGGACAGCAGGGCTGTGTGCTTGCTCCCAGGCTTTTTAGCATGATGCTTCCAGCAGTGTTTCAGACACTCTCAACAAGGACCAGAAAAATTGCATCAAGGTCGGCTACCACACTGAGAGAAAACTATTTTGCTTGAAAAGGCTACAAGCCAAGGCATAAGTAGAGGGAGAGTTGGCAAGAGTTTTGTTTGTAGGTGATTGTACACCCACTGCAACCTCTAAGAGGCAACAAAATATAGAATGATTCTCTGCTGCTTGTGCTAATTTTGGCTTAATAATTAAAATCAAGAAAACAGAGGTTCTTCATCAGGCACTACCATACCATCCATCCATGGGACCATTGGTTACAGCAAATGGAGAAGTTTTGAATACTGTGGGCAAGTTCACTTTCCTTGGCAGTATACCTTCCAGGGATGCACACATTGATAATGAGGTTGATTCAAGCATTGCCAGAGCTAGATTAGTGTTTGGAAAGCTACAAAGGAAAGGGTGGGAGAAAAGAGGTATTTAGACTGACTAACAAACTGAAGGTCTATAGAGCCGTTGTGCTGACCTCATTGTTCTATGCCTGTGAAACCTGGACAGTCTACCAGTGGAATGCCAGGAAACTGAACTGCTTCCATTTGAATTCTTAGGAAGATTCTAAAGATCACCTGGCAGGATAAGGTACCAGCCACTGAGGTCTTTTCTTGAGCTGAACTGCCAAGCATTCAAACTCTACTGTAGAGAGCACAACTCCAATGTTGTTCCAATGCCAAATGTACATTTGCATAAGAGACTGTTTTGTAGAGAACCCATACAAGACAAGTGCTCACATTTAAATCAGCAGGAATACAAAGATATTCTCAAATTCTCTCTGAATAACTTCGGGATCAATTGAGTCACATGGGAGACTCACCCAGCATGGCAAGCCCTCGTAGAATTGCAGTAGCTCTGAAGAAGTTCGAGATGCATAAATTTAGAGACATGTCTACTCCAAGCATTCATATAGACTGTGCCCTACGCGGGGTAGAGCCTTCTGAGATTGTATTGGTCTGGTCAGCCAGAATCGGACACACTGTACCTTGACTCCGACATAGTGAAGTGATGTTGGTCCTCTTTGAGAATGAAGTACAAAAATCCAACCAACCAAACCTCAGACAAACTGAGACCTGGGAAAGAACTAATTTAGAAGGGCCAAGGTCACCCACTGAACCCCTTTCCAGTCATCTTGACTTTTGTCTTGGCACTGGACCCTGATGACTCTGGAGGAGAGAGCGGGCATGATGACTTTTCACAGTTCTGCCTCACTTAAATCCAATTCACTGGAAAGTCAAGACATCATCCCCTCATGATGTCATCGGTCCTCTTCGAGAATGAAGGATGAACTACAACAACAAAAACAATAACAATAACAACACAACATGCTTCTCCAGCTACCATTTGGAGCCTTTGTATCAGTAATTCTCTATGTCTGAAATACAAACTGCTTCCTCATAGTCTAGCATTAAATCAACAAATATTTATTAAGCTCCTACTATGTGCCAGGCATTGAATTAAGTGTTGGGGACTAGGTGTAGGCTCTGGGACTCACACTTTCAACCCAAGCTCTCTTTGGAAGGCATGGTCTCCAGGCTCAGCAGCTATTCTCCTCAAGGTTCTAGAGTACTATTCAATCAGCCCTAGTGTTTCCCCATTACTTCCGGAATAGGATATAAAATCTTCTATTTGGCTTTAAGAGCTCTTCCTGCTTTTCCAGTCTTCTTTTAAAAAAATTTGTTTTAATTTCCCCTCAGGGCGGCTAGGTGGCACAGTGGATAGTGTACTGGCTCTGGAGTCAGGACAACCTAAGTTCAAATCCGGCCTCAGACACTTAACACTTACTAGCTGTATGACCCTGAGCAAGTCACTTAACTCCAGTTGCCTCACCAAAAAACAAATAAACAAAACAAAAAAATTTGTCCTCAATTACATGTAAGAACAATTTTTAACATTCATGTTTAAAAAATTTTGAATTCCAAATTTTCTCCCTTCTTCCTTTCCTGCTTCCTTGAGATGGTAAATAATTTGATATAGGTTATACATGTACAGTCATTCAAAACATATTTCCATATTAGTCATGTTGTGAAAGGAAACAGAGACAGAAAAACCCATGATAAAAATAAAGAAAGTGAAAAATAGTCTGCTTTGATCTTCACTCAGACTCCATCCGTTCTTTCTCTGGAGGTGGATAGTATTTTTCATTGGAATTGTCTTGGATCATTGCATTGCTGAGACTAGTTAAGTCATTCACAATTCATCATAGTATAATATTGCTGTTACTATGTACAGTGGTTTCCTGGTTCTGCTCACTTCACTCTGCATCAGTTCATATAAGTCTTCCCAGGTTTTTCTGAAACCATAACCGTCGTCATTTCTTATAGCAGAATAGTCTTCCGTCACAATCAAATACCACAACTTAGTCATTCCCCAATGAGTGGACATCCCCTTGATTTCCACTTCTTTGCTACTACACCTTTCCAGTCTTCTATCACCTTACAGAGGTATATAGGTTGTTCAAAGAGGACTAAACACCTCTGGTGTGAGGGGTGCCGTGCCCTTTTTGGGGCTGCTCATCCACCTTTGGTGTCCTCCTGATTCACCCAACTCTTACCTGGGGTTCCAAGAAGCTGTAGAATGGTCAGTGGCCACACCCCAGTAAACCATAGTTGCCGATGAGCTAAACCAGGTTGAGGGTAACTGACAGGCTTTAATCTGTTGGTGAGTTGGGAGTGTTTACTGCAAACATGTGAAGACTTCCCCCAGCAGAATGGGCGGATGAGGGCCCATGAAGGTGGCTGAAGTGGGTGCGATGGAGCACTTAGAGCTTGGTCAGATGTCAAAGACACCAGGGCTATTCACTGCGTCCCAAGCCATCACTACTCATCTTGATGTTTATCCTGCCACTGAACTTGGATGACTGGAAGAGAGTGAGGCTGACGATTTCGTGCAGCTCTGCCTTGCTCAAAGCCAATTCTGTAAGTCAAGACATGACTGGCGATGTCACTGGTCTTCAAAAGTGAAAGATGAATGACAATGACAACATCTCACTCCCCTCCTCATGATGTACCTTGAGAACAAGGCCACTCTGGCCTCCTTGCTGGTCTTTGAAGAAGAAGCTCCATCCCTCACTTTGGAGTTTTCCCTGGGCTGTCCCTGTTCCTGGGATTCTCTCCCTCCTCGTCTCTGCTTCTACTGTCATCGGCACCTGATGTCGAACAGGCGCTAAATGACAGTCCCTGGAAGTCCTTCTCTTCTTTTCATGGGTCCCCCTCAGACATGATATACTTTCTGGTCAGTTCCACGTGGAGGCCTCTACGTGTCTAGTTTGTCCTCAGCTCCCAATACAAACTGTGGTGTCAGTTCTTCTGGAGACTGCTGGCACACCGAAGGAAAATCTAAGACTTCCAGACCTTCTGAACGCATGAAGGATCTACTTAGCGTTTACTGGGTGCAGAGCCCTGTGCTAAGTGCAAAGGTGCCAAGAGGCGTCAGTCCCTGTTCTTAAAGAGCTAATGGGGGAAGGAAACACATGGGGATGGTTTCAGCTGCAAGTCAGATGGAAAAGAAGTTTGGAAGGGCCCCCTCTGCTCAGGGGTGGGGAGAAAGGAGACCGAGCTGATCCACTCCCTCTCCCCCTGGGCCAGTCTGTGCCAGGGGCTCTCTCTTCTGAGCTGGCTGCTCTACTCTGGCCCCTGGAATGTCTGGCTTGCAAACTGGATTACTATTTGATCTAAGAACCCTAGGGCATGACCGAGTCTCCCCAGCCAACTTCAATACACCTCTGGTTGGGATTACTTAATTTTATCCAATGGCTTTCATGCCTTCCAAACTGATTGAGGTCTTCCTGTAACTGGTCTAATTCCTTGATTGATTGAATGATTCTCACCTGATAACTGTAGCAGGCTTAAGCATTTCCTTTGTTACTTCATTTGGGATGGGGGTGATTAGCTGATTCAGTTGACCCCCACCATTATACTCAGAATCCCTAATTTCCTGCAAAGTTCAGCTCAAACAACTCCTCCTGCATAAGTCCTTCCCTAACACCCCAGCTGTGGGTGACTCTACTCAAATTGCCTTGGATTTCTTTTGCATATGCTTCTATGTGTAGCTAGGTGACTCATTGGATAGAGCCCTGGGCCTGGAGCCAGGAAGACCTGAGTTCAAATTTGGCCTCAGACACTTACTAGATGTGTGACCCTGGGCAAGTCACTAACCTCTGTTTACCTTAACCCCTTGAAGTAGGAAAGGGCAAAACATTCCAGTATCTTTGCCAGGAAAAGTCCATGGCCAGCCAGCATTGGCATGCTGTGGTCTACAGGGTCACACAGAGTCCGACACGACTGAGCAACATGTAATACATCATTTGCTGTTGTCTTGATCGAAGATAGAATCAAACTCCAGGAATCAGAAGAGATGACTTGATTTGGAATCAGAAGGCTCTGACTCTGACTCCTACCTTCAGTTACTCGTCAGCTGCCGTGACCCTGGGCAAGTCACTTAACTGGTATCAGTTTCATTTTCTGGATGGATGAAAGGGTTGGGATGGATGGCTTCCCAGGCCCCTTCCCACTTTGAATCTATGAGCCAAAGGGCAGGGATGACCTGTTTTATTTTTTTCCCCTCGGTGTGTCCGGTGCTGAATATAGTGCCAGGTACACAGTTGGTGCTTAAGCAGTGTTTGCTTGGGGAGTCAGCCCTGGTCACTCCCCTCAACCCCCACCATTAGACAGCTGAGCATGCCTGGGCTAGATTGCCCTACTTGGGCCCAGGAGTCCCTGGAAGGTCCTCTCCTTCCGGGCCGGCTCTAGCATCCTTGGGGTTGTCAGTTGAGCCTCAGAGGCGTCAGCCATTGGGTGAGTCAGCAGGCGGTCCCTCGCAGCTGGGTGTGAGCTGTGGCCTGGGCCAGAGCCAGCTCTCCAGGAAAGGACCTCTAGCTCATTCGGGCTGCTGGTCAGGCTGTGTGTGTGTGGGCAGAATCGATGACAGCCGCTCCTTTGGGACCAGGGAACTTGGAAAGAGCTGAAAGACTTAGCGGGCCAGAGCCAGAAGGGCTCAGACATCAGCTGTACCCTCCCCCGAGGTCGGCACTTCCCCAAGGCCTGGCCAGCCCATCATCCACACCCTGCAGAGGAGCCCAGCAGGCAGATGTTCTGCTGGCTCCCAGGCTCCCTCACCCCAGCTGGCCTTCCCCCTGAGCAGAGGCTGTGAGAGCAGGGAGGACCTGGTGTAAGGCACCCCTGAGCGGCCACCAGGGGCCTGTCCTTTGGGCATGGCCCTGGGCTGGAAGATGTCACCACTTGCCCTTCAGAAAGGACAGATTACACATACAAAGGGCTTTGTGAACCTGAAAGCTACATATAAAAACTAGCTATAATTTGTATTGGTTTTTCCTCTGGGCCCTAGGGACCCCATGGTCTGTCAGAATGCCTGGCCATCTCACATGCTTGGAGCCATTGTATACCCCTGGCTTCAAAGATCAAAAGACTGTAGTTTAAAGGTAGATTGGACTTTATCATGTGCATGGTACCTGGCACACAGTAGGTGATTAATAAGTGTTTAATGATTGTTTGAGCCTCACCCTTTCCGGGATTACATTTATAGGAAAGGCAGTAAAGGGTTTTTTGGGTGTGTGTGTGTGTGTGGCAATTGGGGTTAAGTGACTTGCCCAGGGTCACATAGCTAATAAGTGTCAAGTGCCTGAGGCTGGATTTGAACTCAGGTCCTCCTGACTCCAGGGCTGGTACTCTATCCACTGGGCCACCTAGCTGCCCCAAGGCAGCAAGTTAAGATGGAGAATGGTAAATATGGAATCAGGAGATGACCTTTGAATCCCTTCCGGCTCTGAATCTACATAGGATGCATTATATTAATGCTAATATCTCTAGAGTAAAGGGGAGATTAGGACACCTTCCACCAGTTTTATGCCCCTTTTCTCCCAAATGAATGGCATCATAGATTTTGAGCTGACCTTAGAGGTCATCTAAGTCCCTAGCCTCTTAGGGTCACAACCCCATAACAATGTGGGGGTTGGGAAAAATTTGGCAACAGTAAAAGGTTATGTAGACCTATTTTATATACCTATATATCCAGGGTCTTGTAAAAATTGCTCTGGTGAAAAGGGGTTTCAAGTGGAAAAAGTTTAAGAAGCCCTGGTCTAGTCTAAGCACCTCATTTTGCGAAATAGGAAACCAAGACCACGAAAAGAAAATGACTCACCCAAGGTCACACAGGCAGTCCAGGTCAAAGGCAGGATTTGAACCCTGTCCTTTTGACTCCAGAGCGGTTGTTCTTTTTCTTGACCTGGTTCTAACCCACAGCCCTTAGCCATATGGACGGTTCTTCAGCCCCAGAGGCGGGGTCCCCCTCCCCCATCTCTGATCCCTGGGAACCAGCCTGCTCTGCAGGCTGTTTGGGTGCCTCCCCAGCCCTTCAGCATCTCTGTTATTTCACACTTTCCCCTTCAGGGTCCTTCGATGAGGAACAGCTGGGCTAGCAGATTTACTAGGGTTTGCAAGTCTTTCTTTCCATCAGCTTTCTCCTCTACAGCCCTGGGCGCCCCACCCCAGCTCCCATTAGCAGAGGTTCTGGGAAAGCAGACCCTCTCTGGTCTGAGATAGCAAAGTAATGCCAAAAAACCACTTAACTTTTGTAACTCCATCACCTCTCCCTCCGAGGCCCCTCGTGGAGAACTCTCCCCCTCCTAGACCAAGTTCCTTGCCTAGGGCTTGGGGGAGGGGGCACAGGAAGGAGTCCTTGGCTCTTTGAGGTGCTGTCACCTGTTCTCCAGTCCAGGGTGCGACATCCCTTGGGAGGACCCCAGCCTCCTTGGCTCTGCCTAGGCTAGGTCGGCTTGGGCTGGGAGCCCCTGTTCCTCAGCAGCCCCTTTGCCCTTGTGAGGGAGGCATATGGGGAGGAGGGGATGCATCTTTTGGATTCAGGGCCCCTACCAGTGTCTGGCCTCTCCAGCCTCCTCAGGCAGGGTTGGCACAGAGTCCGGGCTTGGGAAGGATTTGTGGACTGATTGTTGACTGGGGCTCTGAATGAACGAGAAAGAGGCCCCATTTCCAGGAGGAGGGAGGGTGAGTGGGTACAGATATTCTTTGGGCCCACACAAACCCCACTTCTCTGTTACATGAGACACAGTTTTCAGAACTGTAAGTGGCCAAAAGGTTGATCTTGACCTCTGAGGTCCTTTCCAGCTCCTACCTTATGACTTCTCTGTGCCTCGGTTTCCTTATTTCAAAAATGAGGTTTAGACGAGTGGCCTCCAGGTTCTTTCTAGCTCTAAATCGATGGTGCTCTTCAAATATCTCCTGCTAGGTCTCAGTTTACCCACCTGTAAAATGGGGATCTTGGGCTAGATGACCTCCAAAGCTTCTTTGGTCACCCACTGCATCCCAGGCCATCACCAGTCATCTTTTT
The DNA here is from genome assembly GCF_019393635.1 of Dromiciops gliroides. Classification (NCBI taxonomy): domain Eukaryota; kingdom Metazoa; phylum Chordata; class Mammalia; order Microbiotheria; family Microbiotheriidae; genus Dromiciops; species Dromiciops gliroides. The sequence goes on along the minus strand of NC_057864.1, from coordinate 483,081,288 downwards.
TTTGGGGGGGGGGCAATGAGGGTTAAGTGACTTGTCCAGGGTCACATAGCTAGTAAGTGTCATGTGTCTGAGCCTGGATCTGAACTCAGGTCCTCCTGAATCCAGGGCCGATGCTTTATCCGCTGCGCCACCTGGCTGCCCCCCCATCACCAGTCATCTTGATTGTGGAGGGAGTGAGGTGATGACTTTTGGAAGCTCTGCCTGGCTTAAATCCAATTCATGGGCAAATCAAGATATGATGAGCCACCGCCACAATTCTCCTTCCATTTCCCACCCTACCAAGAAACAATTCAGAGTGTCTGGTCCTCTGATAGAGGAGCTTTTACTTTTACCTAATCAGTTCCAGGATTCCACAAACATTCCTGAATTTTGCCCCCCCCCCCCATGTCCTTGCCTCTTTCCACTCCTCCTCTTTCCAGAATCCCTTTATCTTTTGTCTTCTCCCGTTAGAATGTAAGCTCCTTAAGGGCAGAGACCTTACTTGTCTTTGTATTTCTAGGACTGAGTATGGTGCCTGGCGCATAGTAGGCCCTGGGTTTACTATGAATGAATAAGAGCTTAATGAATGTTCTAGCATCTATTCATCCATCTGTCTGTCTATGTCTAAGATCACACTAACTTAACTTCATAATGCCTCATGGTAACCCCTAGTAACTGAACCTCAGTTTCCCCATTTGTAAAATGAGTTGTATGGGTCAGCTGACCTCTAAGATCCTTCCAGTCCCAAGTCAAGGATTTATAATCTCCCAGGGCTTCACTGAGCTGATGCCAAATGAGATCTCGGTACTGCCTACCATATGCAAGGCACTCTGCAGGGAGTTTAGAGGGTTACAAAGCTAGATGAGAAACCACCTTGGTCCTCCAGGGGCTCCTAATCTAGGTTCAGAACCTATTAGAGGAGATTGGGCTAGAATCCAAATACCCAGAGTACAAAGTAAAGTAGGTTAAGGGCCTCCCAGGGCAACCCCTAGAAACAGAGCCCTGCATCTAGAGCTGGGAAGACCAGGCTTCAAATGTTGCCTGAGATACTGACTAACTGTGTGATCTTGGGTGAGTCACTTCCACTCGTGGGCTTTAGTTTCCTGAATTAGGGGATAGGATTTGATGATGCTCGAGATCCCTTCTAACTCTAAACCAATGATCCTATGATATCTTTGGACCTCAGTTTCCCTCTCCATAAAATGGAAAGGTTGGACCAAATGACCTTTAAGGTACTGCCAGCTGAAGGACTCCACCAGTATAGGTAGAAACATTGCTATGCCTTCTCATCCCATGTAGTTGTTGTTCATGACTTTCTGTAAATCCATTACCTGGGCAGCTCCCTTCCCCTCCCAATGAACCAGAGTGAAGAAAGAAGGTGTAAAGAGCCTAACTAGAAATATGGAGCCTAAAAAGATGGGGCCCCTATGGAAGGGGCAAACAAGCAAGTTTGATTCAACAAACATTTATTAGACACCTATGTGCCAGGCACTTTGGAAATCACTGAGGATATACAGAGATTAAAAAAAGAAGGAAGTATTTCCTGCTCTCAAGAAGCTTACCTTCTACTGAGTCAAGGGGCAATACGGACACAAGGAAATACAAGGTATTAGGAGATGATTTTGAGTTCAGTCAACTCAACAAACATTTATTAAATACTTAGATCTAAAGGTAGGGAACATGAAAGGAAGCAAAAAGAAAGTTAGTTGCTACCCTCAGTGAGCTTACATTCTTTTTTTTTTTTTTTGGGCAGGGCAATGAGGGTTAAGTGACTTACCCAGGGTCACACAGCTAGTAAGTGTCAAGGGTTTGAGATCAAATTTGAACTCAGGTCCTCCTGAATCCAGGGCTGGTGCTTTATCCACTGCGCCACCTAGCTACCCCGAGCTTACATTCTAATGTGGAAAGACAACACATAAAAAGGACAGAGTGCAAAAGTAGGGAGGGTCACCTGTACTGTGTTTTAAAGGAAGCTAGGGATTCTACAGGATAAAGGTAAGAAGGAAATGTGTTCCAGGCATGAGGTACAGCCTGGGCAAAGGCATTAGAGAAGAAAGTGATTTCATTAGGGGCAGGTAGGGGGAGCAATGGATAGAGTATGGGCCCTGGATTCAGGACGACCTGAGTTCAAATCTGACATCAGACACTTTACACTTACTAGCTGTGTGACACTAGGCAAGTCACTTAACCCCAATTGCCTCACCAAAAAAAAAAAAAAGTGATTTCATTTTGCACCCAAAGGTGAAAAGAAATATTATTTTATGGGCCATTTGGTCATCTCCTCTTGAAAAGTTTATGATGAATATAAGCCCTCCCAATTTTCCTGTGGTGATACTGCATAGAATCCCAGGATCTGAGAAATGGAAAGGACCTCAGCCTGTGCCGAGGATCCCCACCCCGACGTTTCTTATGAATCATCATCCAACCTTCGAGAGAAGACCTCCAGGAGCTGACTCCTGAGCCAGGCAGCCAACTCTACTTTTCAGACAGTGCTAATTGGTAGGAAATTTTTCCTTACCTTTAGGCAGGAGTGAGCTGGGAGATATTTAACGATTGCCTCTCAGAAAAGAATGTATACCCAACACACTTTTCTGTTAATCTGCTTTATGAATACTTTCTTAAGTCTAGAGAATCAACGAAACAATAAACTAAGCCCTGATGGACCTTGTAGTTTGTGCTTTTGGGGAGGTTAAATGCTCCCGATGAGAGCAGATGGCTCTTTCTCCAAGCATAGCCCTCCATGGAGGGGACCTCCATCTCCCAGGAACCTATTGTTCCCAGTCTTGACCTTAGGGGCCAAGACCAAGTTGAATTCCTCCTGTGTATGCCAGCCCTAAAATATCTGATGGTATAGCGCTCATCTAGGATCTCCAAGCTTAATAGCCCCAGTTTCTTCAATGGATCCTCATGTAGCTCCATCATTTTCTCCATCCTAGCTTTATCTCTGGACCAGTGCCAGGCTGTTAGCGTCCTCCCTAAAATATGGTGCCCAGAACTAAACTCCCTACTTTACATAGGGTCTGACTAGAAGCATGCATAGCCATTGTGACCGCTTCTCCTTTGTGCTAGACACCATGGCTCTCTGAACATGGTCTAAAATGGAGGTGGTCTTTTTTGGGCTGCTATGTCCCACCCTGGACACAGATTGTGCTTGTGGTCCACTCAAAATCCCCACTCATTTTCACATGCCTGTCCACTTAAGCTTAAGCATGCCATCACCTTCTTGACGTTGTATAGCTGATTTTTTGAACCTCATGTAGAACTTTACATTTATCTCTATTAAATTTTCTCTTGTCACACACTATCCAGCATCTAGAGTTTTAAGGTCTTTTAGGATTTAGACTCTTGGGCATTTTCTCTGTTGGGCTCATACCTGGAGTGTTCTCCCTCCTTATCTGTCTCCTGGCTTCCCTGACTTCCTTCAAGTCCCAGCTAAAACCTTACAGTCTACAGGAAACCTGCCCTCATCCCTTTTATCTATCTATCCATTTATTTATTTGTTCATTCATTCATTCATTTATCTGTTTATTTATTTATTGTTTTTTTGTTTGTTTTTTATGGTTCAATCTGCATTCATAATCCACAGTTCTTTTTTCTGGATGTGGAGAACATTTTCTATCATGAGTTCTTTGAAATTGTTTTGGATCGTTGCACTGCTGAGAAGATCCAAGTCTATCACCATTGTTCATCATACAATGTTGCTGTCACTGTGTACAATGTTCTCCTGGTTCTGCTCCTCTCAGTCAGCATCAGTTCATGTAAGTCCTTCCAGGTTTCTCTGAACTCCTCCTGCTCATTGTTTCTTACAGCACAATAGTATTCCATTACTTTCATATTCCACCACTTGTTTAGCCATTCCCCAATTGATGGACATTCCCTCGATTTCCAATTCTTTGCCACCACAAAGAGGTCCTTTTTCCTCTTCTATGATCTCTTTGGGATACAGAACTAGCAGTGATACCACTGGGTCAAAGGGTATGAACAGTCCCATAGCCCGCTGGGCATAGTTCCAAATTGCTCTCCAGAATGGTTGGATCAGTTCTCAGCTCTACCAACAATGCATTTGTGTTCCAATTTTTCCACAGCTTCTCCAACATTTATTATTTTCCTTTTTTGTCATACTAGCCAATCTGATAGGTGTGAGGTGGTACCTCAGAGCTGTTTTAATTTGCATTTCTTTAATCAATAGTGAGAACCATTTCTCCCAGATTTTATAAGCACATCCTTCATGACTTTATTGAACAACAATCAGTCAAAAAGCATGTAAGTGCTTCCTATATGCTTGGCACTGTACTAAGTACAGGGGATAGAAAGAAAGGTGAAAGCAGTCACTGCCCTTGATGAGCTTCCACTCTAATAGGAGAGACAACCTGTATGTAAATAGGAACATACAGGATTCATATAGAATAGATGGAAGGCAACTTAGTCATTGATAAAAACAGCCAAGCCCAGATCCCTGGGATGCTCCACTAGAGCCCTCCCTCCAAAGTGTATTGGCCCACTCATACGTCTTTGAGTCCAGCCATTCAACCAGTTTCAAATCCATCTAAGGGCTAGTCTAGCTCACATCTCTCCATCCATCTACAATTCTAGCACAGGAGACCTTGTCCAGGGCTTTGCAAAATTCAAGGTAAACTCTATAGCATTCCCCTCATCTGCCAGTCTAGTAACCCTGTCAAAAACAGAAATGAGGTTAGTCTGGCATGACCTGTAAGCCTCTGCCTTTCCAGCGTGGTGGGAGCAGTCACGCTCCAGGGAAACTCAAGGGGATTATGGGCAGCAGCCATTAAGGCTGACATTGACAGAGTTCTGAATAAGCCTGGTCGAGCTCCAATAAGGGATTCTGACAATCTCTTTTCCACTTGTCACTCACAAAGATACCACTTACCTGGACTGTAAACCTCTGGTTTCTCCCTTCTCCTATCCATTCTTCCCACAGCTGCTGGAATAACAATCCAGTTCAATCTGATCCAATCCAACAAGTGTTTATTTACTTACTATGTTCTAGGTATTATGCTGAGTGTCTAAAGAGGAACATAAAATGGTTTCTGTTCTAATGGACCATATATTCTGCTGGGGGTGGGGAGAGGGGAGGAAGGGAGCTGTATGCAAGAGAACAATTCATATACAACAGGAGTATCTTAGAGTCTGTGATTCTTAAATTTTCAGGGCGAGCATTTACACCTTGGAAATTGGCAAAAACTACAAATCGAGGTTTGATTTGTTGTTGGGTGGATTGTCAACTTAGGAAGGTTAATAAAGGAGGATAAATCTTAAAATCTTGCCAGGTTTTCTGAGAGCCAATTGTTAAACATTTACCAGCACATTCCTATACCCAGACAAGTAAATACTAGTTATACACACAAAGTAAATACAAAGCAATTTGGGGAGGGGGAGAAGGTTAATAGACGGGAGGATCAGAAAAAGCCTTAGAAGTGGCATTTAAACCAAGCCTTGAAGGTTGTTAGGGATTCCAAGAGAGGGAAAGGAAGAGGGAGAATATTCGGGTGGGGGAGGCAGCTTGGGCAAAAACATGGTGGTGTGTGCTTAGGACGATATCCTGCACTTTCTGAGTGAATAATAAATGCTTGTTGACTTGATTTGGGAGATGGAACAGCAAATAAGTTTGTGTGAAGGGGAGTAATGGGAACTAAGCCTGGAAAAACATGCTAGAATCAGATTTTGAATAGCTTAAACTGCCAGAGTAGATCACATTTTACCCTGGAGGCAAGAAAGAGCCATGGAAGCTTCTTAAGAAGGAGAGTGACAGGATCAGATTTGTGTTTTGGAAGTATCATTTGGTAGCTATGCTGAGGATGGGTTGTAGAGGAGAGAGACTTGAGGTGGGGAAACTGTTGATCATCCTTCATTTTCTTTCTTTTTTTCTTTTTTTGTGGGACAATGAGGGTTAAGTGACTTGCCCAGGGTCACACAGCTAGTAAGTGTCAAGTGTCTGAGGCCAGATTTGAACTCAGGATCTCCTGAATCCAGGGCCAGTGCTTTATCCACTGTGCCATCTAGCTGCCCCTTAAAATAGAGGGCATTCTAGTTTTTCTTTTTTGGGGGAGGGCAGGGCAATGAGGGTTAAGTGACTTGCCCAGGGTCACACAGCTAGTAAGTGTTTAAGTGTCTGAGGTCAGATTTGAACTCAGGTCCTCCTGACTCTAGGGCTGGTGCTTTATCCACTGCACCACCTAGCTGCCCCCCATCCTTCATTTTCAAAGAGGACCAATGACATCTTGACTTGTGTATAAATTAGTATAAGTGAGGCAGAGCTGTGCAAAGTCATCAGCCTCCCTCTTTCTTCCAGAGTCACCAGAATTCAGTGGCAAGACAAAAGTCAAGATGATGACCTGGGATGCAGTGGATGAGCTTGGTGTCTCCCATGTCTGACTTAGTTCTAAGTGCTCCACAGCTCCTGGTTCAGCCGCCATGATGACTGTTGGAACAAATTATTCTCATGCACCCATTCTGCGGGGTGGGAAGTCTTTGCATGCATGGGGTAGACACCCCCGATAGGGAGACTAAGAAAGAGGCTGTAGTAAGAGTCCAGGGAAGAAGAGATAAGGGTTGTACTGGGGAGGGGTGGCTCTGTACATGAAGAGAAGGAGGTGGATACACAGGTGCGTGCATGCTATTTCGTTACTCTAGATCCTTCAGTGCCCCCCTATTGCCTCCATAGGAAAGCACAATGTCTCAGCTCCAACACCCACTTCACAACCTACCTAGCCTCATTTCATGTAAGTCCCTTTCATACCCTCTGCATTTCAGAAAGAAAACAGACTGTTCCACTCCTTGAACTCAATATGCCGGGCTCTTGAGCAGAGTTCTCTTTCTCACAGACCATCTTCTATGCCTGAAAAGTTCTGCCTCCTCACCTCTGTCTTTTAGAAGCCTTGTCTTCCGGGGCAGCTAGGTGGCGCAGTGGATAGAGCACTGGCCCTGGAGTCAGGAGGACCCGAGTTCAAATCCAGCCTCAGACACTTAACACTTACTAGCTGTGTGACCCTGGGCAAGTCACTTAACCCCAATTGCCTCACCAAAAAAAAAAGAAAAGAAAAGAAGCCTTGTCTTCCTTCAGGGTTCAGTTCTGATGACACCTCCTCCTTCTGGAGGCCTTCCCTGATTTCCTCAAGATGAACGTGGGAAAGCCTACGTGGTTCACTGGAAGGAGCATTTGATTCCGAGTCAGAGTCATATCCCACCTCTCCACTACAACCTGAGTGACCTTGGGCAAGTCTTCATCTCCCTGGGCCTCAGTCTCTCTATCTGTAAAAGGAAAGGGTTGGGCTAGATGAACCAGCCTTGAACCTATAAACGATGGCCGCCTGGACCATTCCTTTGTCCTTGTGAGATTCTACCCAGTGTAAGTATCTGTGAGGTCACAGCCTCTTGGTAAAATGTAAGTTATTTTCACTCCTGCCTTTGTATCTCCAGTGCTTGGCTCTAGCAGGTGCCTGCTACATAGTAGGTGCTTAATAAAGGCTTGTTGACTAATAGAATCTCTCCCTCCCTTCAAAGCTCAGCTAGTTCCGCTTCCTCCGGGAAGCCCATCCTGATTCCCTCCCCACTGCTCTCTGGGGGAGAGTCTTTCCTCCAGAAATTTGTTCACCTGTCTGATATTTAGTACTCTATGTATGGATTGTTTCTCCCCAATAGAACATAACCTCCTTGAAGGCAGGGATTATCTCATTTTTATCTTTGTGTAGCCAGTGCCAGGCATAGAGTAGGTGCTTAATCAATGCCCCTTAATGACTTGATAGACCTGGAAGGGCCCTCTGGAACCACTGAATTCAATCCTTTTGCTAGTGAGGGAGAAGAGGCCCAGAGTGGCGTGTCCCAGGATGAGAGGAATGATTCGAACCCAGGCCCTCTGATCCGCCTGAGCCAAGGCTCTCTCCCCTCTTCCCAGGTTCCATAGCCCAAGTTGAATGTGTGGACAAAATAGCACCATTCCCATGCATTGTCCCCTTCCCCTCCCTCCCTCAGCTCAGGTGCGGCCACCTCCAGGAAGGCTTCCGGGTAAGTCAGAGACTGGTCTGATCCTGGATCTGCAGCTGCCTGACTCCCCTGCAGTCGGGACGCCCGGGCTCACCCCCTTCCCTGTTACTGACCAGCTGGTGGCTGCTGTGGACAAACCCCTCTCCTTCTCTAACCCAGAATCTCCTCCCCTGAAAATCGGGTTAAGAGTCCCCCTACCCAGGAGAACTTTGAGGCACAAAGCGGATCATCTGTCAGAGTCCTTTGTAAATCTCAAAGAGGCGGGTTATGGTTCTTATTGTTATTGTTGCTGCTGTGTGCGTGTGTGCGCGTGTGTATGTGTGAGATTTTGGGCGACTCTTTCCAGGGGCCTGTTTCCTCATTGACACTGTGAGGACTTTGACAAAATGACCTCGGGTTCAGCTCCATATCCCATCATCCTTGGAGATGTCCACGGTGCCTGCGGCCATTAAATAAATGTTTGTTGAATGAATCTAAAGACCTCCCACACAGAGCTCTCTTCCTCACTTCCCTAGTTCCCTTAATGGTGTCATCGTTAGCCCCGCCCCCTGTATTCCAGTCATCTCAGACACCTCCTGCTTGCTCCCTCTCCCTCTCCATCCCTCTTTGTCCCCAGTCCATCTCTTGCCAAGTCTTGTCAATCCTTCCTCCATAATGGCTTTCCCACCCAGCCCCGCCCTCCCATTGCAGCTATTGCTTAGGGCCTCATCACCTCCCTCCTGGCCTCTGTGACTCCAGTCTTCCCCCCTCCAATCCGTTCTCCACTTGGCTGCCAATGAATGACCACACAGGAAGGCCCCCCCTTCCTTGTCCCCCCAATCAATCTGCCTTCCCCTGCTCCATTATGTAGACTCCACTCTCCCGCCAAGCTAAAGTACTCATTGTTTTGTACTTCCTCGTCTGTGAATTGTGGCCCATGTTCTCTTTGCTCTCCATTTAGCAAAAGGGAGACTCCAGAATACTTTGCTCTGTCTCAGAAGGAGGTGTAGTGTAGAGGAGAGAAAGGCAGTCTATAAGTCTATCTCTGGCACATATTGACTGAGAGACCTTGGGTAAGTCATTAGCCTTTCAGTGTTTTAGAAAACTGTTGAGCAATGAAAAGGTGCTGGAGTTTCCTCCTCTCACAAATCTAGTTCCTAGACCTTCCTGGAATTGTAAGAAGGGGAGAGGAGGACTGATCTTGGGGAATCAGGATCTGGAGAATTCTCTCTGCTCCTTACAGTCCTTGGCTGGCCTTGGGGGCCCTCCATTTCCTGGCCCACCACCCTTTGGGGTCTGTTGAATGCTGCCCCTTGCCCAGGGTCCACTTTTCCCTCCATGTGAACCCAGGAGGTAGAGGCCTGACTCTCTCCCGGGTTGGCTGCCCCCTCCCCTTTGATGGGAGAGCCCTGCCTCGGACCTTCCTCTCTGCAAGGCTCAGTTTCCCCACTTGTGAAAGGAAGGGATCGGACTCTATGACCTCTAAGGTCCCTCCTGCTGTGGCCCAGGGGTCCCGGGGTCTTAGGAATTCTGAGTTAGGGCTCAACACTCCTCTGGGGATGAGCTGGCATCTAGACAGGACTCTCATCACCTGCAAAGTGCTTTAGCTGCTAACATTTGAGCCTCTCTTGCTCCCCACCACAATTCTGGAGGGGGGGGCTATTCCTATCCCCCTCTTCTTTTTCACAGATGAGGAAACTGAGGCTGAGAGGTCTGAGTGACTTGCTCAGGGTCACACTACTAGAAGTGCCTGAGATGGGATTTGAACCCAGGTCTTTGCAACTGTGAGCTCAGCACTCAATGCCCAGTGTTCTAGACTCTGCTCCAGAGCTGGAAGAAGCCTCAGAAGCCATGCAGCTGAGAGGCGGAGCCATTGGCCCAGGGTCACACACCTAGTCAGTATCTGAGTCAGGACTTGAACCCAGGGCTCTTTCTGCCTCCGGTGGTACGGAGCCTCCTCCCCTTGCACTGAGGGTGTTTGGCTTTCTTCCCTAACTGCTCTCCTTGCCTCCAATCCTAGATTCTCAGTGCCTTGAGGGTCAGGCTGGTTTCTTATTCATCTTTGTGCTCCCCACTCCCTGGCATGACACCTCTTTTGGAGCAGCCGGGTCAGAGACTGTCAGCTCTACCATTAGCTGGCTGTGTGACCTCGGGCAAGTCCATTCCCGCCCCCCCCCCCTCGTTGCCTCGGTTTCCTCCTCTAAAAATGACTGGGTTGGACTACACGGTCTCCCTTCCAGCTCCTCTTGGAATCACTGACACCCCCAGCCCACGTGTGTCCCTGAGCTGGATGGAAAGTCTGAGGTCACCGAGTCCCAGGGGGCAGCGTGTCTGCTTCTCCAGGTCAGTCTGGTACTCTGCACTGGGCCCTTCCCCACTCCCTCCAGGCCTCCCAAGCCGAGCTGCCGCCGGGAAGGCGGTCAAGCCCAGGCCGGAGCCCAGGCCCAGAGTGAGAAGGAGCCAGGCCAGCCAAATCCCAGGCTTCCTGGGTTATTAATACAGCTGCAGGAGAGAAGGCTGATAACAAATAGGGAACAGAGCAGCGAGACAAAGAGTGATTTAATCCATCTCCATGGGGGGAAGGGAAGGCCCTTCTTGCTTGCGTTCCAGGAGAAAATGGTTCATTTTCCCCAAAAGGAAGACGGGGAGACAGAGCCCCTGCTGTTATGTCTTTGGGCAAACTCTTCTGGGCCTGTGTGTGTGTGAGGCAGGCAGAGGGGCTGGGGGAGGGGTTGGGCCTTTCTTCCAATCTTAGATCCCCTCTGGAGCCAAGACAGTGCCGGCCTCATCCAGTCCAACCCAACCCAACACAACCCAACAAGCATTTGTTTTTGTGGGTTTTTTTTTTGGCTGGGCAATGAGGGTTAAGTGACTTGCCCAGGGTCACGCAGCTGGTAAGTGTCAAATATCTGAGGTAAAATTTGAACTCAGGTCCTCCAGAATCCAGGGCCAGTGCTTTATCCACTGCATCACCTAGCTGCCCCTAACAAGCATTTATTAAAGGCCTACTGTGTACAATACAAAGACCAAATTAAAAGCAGTCTTTGGCCTCAGGGAACCTCCATTCTAATTCAGACATAGTCAGTCAGTCAATAAGCACTTATTAAGCACCCACTATATGCCAGGCATGGTGCCAGGTGTGGGGAACACAAATGCAAAGGCAGGTACAGCCCTTGCGCTCAAGGAGCTTACACTCTCCCTCAACCAATCAATGAACACATATTTATAAAGCACCTAATATGTGCCAGACACACACTAAGTGCCAGACACACAAATCCAAAAAGGAAGAGAGTCCCTGGCCACAAGGGGCTCATATTCTACTAGATCTCAAGCAGGCAATGACGGAGGATTGCCCTGTGTCAGCCACACAGGTGGAATTCATTCACTCAACAAACATTTACTAGGTAGTAAAAGCTATGGAGACAAATCATCCACCCATCTGTCTGTCTGTCCATCCATTTATAAGCGTTTATCAAGTGCCTATTCGGAGCTAGGCACTAGGGATCCAAAGCTCTCCCTCCCCCCTCCCCCAATTCCCCAATAATCCTTTCCCTCAAGGAGCTTAAATTCTCTCTGGGGAGGATAATGTACAACGAGATGCAAAGCAGTTTGGAGGAGAGGCAGGAGCAGCGGTGGGGGCTGGGCTTGGATTAGGGAAGACTCCACCCGTGTAGGAGATGGCAGCTTGGATGAGCATTGTGGGTCCAGTGGTCACTGTACCTGCACAGTGACTGAGCCTCTTCCCCAGGGGAGCAGCCTGGGAGCTGGCTTCTGGGAGAGTCCCGACATGTAACGGAAGCATCTTGGAGAGACTCAAGCGTGTTCAGACACTGTAGACTGGTTCTGACCTGTTAGCCTGGTGGCTAAGAGAAATCTTTTCCATTGGTTGTGTAGCCAGAACTGGGAGAACCCCCAGAAACCATTAGGGACCAGAATCTTGGCTTTTTTTTTCCAGTTCTCTCTCTTGGTTTGAATCCTTCTGTGGTGAGAGACAACACTATGGGGGAGAGGCCTTAGGCCCCGCCCCCTCCCTTTGAGATCTATTCAACAGAAACAGGCCTCTGTCCAATTGATTCCTTTACTTTTTAAGTGAAGGAGATTGGAAACCATGACCTTGTGAGTTTCACATAGTCAAAAGAACAGATGTTCAGATGTCCCAGCATCTGGGCACCTCAGCACTTGGGTTTGTGATCAGTCCAGCATTGATAGTCCAAGGAACAGGAAGTGACCTTTGGGACCCAATCCTTTTTTTTTTTTTATTCAGGGCCATGGGGGTTAAGTGACTTGCCCAGAGTCACACAGCTAGTAAGTGTCAAGTGTCTGAGGCCAGATTTGAACTCAGGTACTCCTGAATCCAGGACTGGTGCTTTATCCACTGTGCCACCTAGCTGTCCCTGGGACCCAATCCTTTAGTAGCTGAGGCAGGTATTTTATCCAGCAGCTGTGGACATGAACATGGTGGGTGGGATAATGTCTTGCAGAAATCGTGCTGTTAGCACAGTAAACCCCTTTTCCCTAGAGGCTGAGGTGGGAGAGGTGAGAGTTTGTCCCTGAGGTGTTGGGGCAGGAATGTTTGTACTTTTGTTCTTGCTATATCTTCAGAGTAAATATCACTCTGTAAAAGCTAACAAATGTTCACCAGCTAGATGGAACTAAGACACTAGTTCCTAGTGGCTAATGGTGGGGAGAACAAAACCAGTGGGTACTTGAGTGGATGGCACTAGAGAGGGGATACCCTAATCCTCTCAGGATACCCCTAGAACCCTAAGGGGAAGATGTAGTTGGCTACACTCTGAGAGAGTAGGATGAGAGCACACCCAGTAGAAAGGTAAATTGGGGTTCTAAGAAGGGAAGGGAAGAGAAATCACTTAGTAAGGTCACACTGCTAGTAAATGTCATAGGCAAGATTTTTTTTTTTTTATTTAGTGAGGCAATTGGGGTTAAGTGACTTGCCCAGGGTCACATAGCTAGTAAGTGTTAAGTGTCTGAGGCCGGATTTGAACTCAGGTACTCCTGAATCCAGGGCCGGTGTTTTATCCACTGCACCACCTAGCTGCCCCCAGAGGCAAGATTTGAACCCGGGTCTTCCTGACTCAAATCTAGGACTCTAGCCACTACGTCAGGAATGGTTCCCTGCTAGTGGTGGCACCCAATCTGAGCTTGAAGGAAGTTGGGGTTCTAAGAAGTGACACTGAGGAGAAAGTGTGTTCCAGGTGTGGTGTTGAGACTAGCTACAAAGGCGGGATATGGAATGTTGAATTTGGGCAACAGCAAAAAGCTAGCTTGGCTGGATGCTAGCATGTGTGAAAAAGAATAATGTGAAATCAGACTGGAGACAAAGATGGGAGCCAGATTGTGGAAGGCTCTAAACGCCAATTGGAGAAATTTGTCTTTTTTCCCAGAGACAATTGGGAGCCATTCTGGATTCTTGAGCAGGGGGGAGTGACATAGTCAGATTTATGCTTTAGGAAAGCTATTTTGGCAGCTGTGTGTAGTGTTGATCAGAGAGGGAAAAGCCTGGAAAGTGGTCTCCAATGAGGAATTAGAACAATAGTCCAGTTGAGAGGTGATGAAATGGGTTGAGAACTGGGTGGTGGCAACGTGAATGGACAGAGGGGAATGGATATGAGAGATGGTAGAATGAACAAGGTTGTGGATCTGGGTGATTAGAAGGAGGCTGGCACCCTCAATCTAAATAGGAAAGCTTGGGGGAGCTGTAGGGTTAGGGGAGACAATGATGAATTCTGTTTTGAACACCTTGAGTTTGAGTTGACTACAAGACATTCCATTTGGGGACTAGGATGATGGCTCTTTAGAATTTATCTGTCTAGTAGGCATCATTAAGGTCTCACGGGGGCACAGACCAAGCAGGTCCTATCCTGGATACCTAAACTCCAGTCCATGGGAGACTCACTCAGTAGTCCATCCACTTAGTGAACCATCTTCAACTGACTCCATATTTTCCATCCCCATCTACCCAGCACACTTTGGGGCTGCCAAGACTCCTTTTTTTCCTTCAAGGTAAAACATTAGACAGATGGAAGGTTGGAACCTGGGTACAACATGGGTATAACATGGGCTCTAAAAGATGGTCAGCCATACCTGGACAAGGCAAATCAGGCAGGGAGAGACCTCTGATGGAGATCTAGTAGAATGTAAACTCCTTGATGTCAGGGACTTTCTAAGGCAGTGTGGTGTGGTAGAAAGGAGTGTGAAGTTTAGAGTCAGGTGATTTATGTTCGAAGTCACCTAAGTGACCCTGGACAAGTCTCTTCTGTGCCTCAGTTTCTTCATCTATAAAATGAAGGGGTTGTATTAAATGATTTCCAAGGTCCCTTCCAGCTTTTAATCTGTGATCTTATTGTAGTTCCCTCTCTGAGTCTACTCCCCTAACTGAGGTTCGAGGCAGTAATTCTGTGAGTGGCTACTCCTTTTTCCTGTAACTGATGAACCCCCACCAGTGTACTTTCCATAAAAAAAAAAATCAGCCAGTAGACTTGATTAGCTCCTAACAAAGGCATTTACTCAAATGGCATAGCAACAATAGTTACAGAACATCTCCCCCACCCCCACCCGCAACAACAACAACAATATGGGACACTCTCACAAACACACACAGCAACCATGGGAAGAATAGGATAAAAAAAATGTATAATAGTAGGAGCAAAGTATACATGTAGGAAAACTGTGTCAAAGGGCAACTCACAACTGGTATTTTAGGACCAGGAAGCCTTTTCTCTCTTCATAACGTTCTCACACAGCTCTCCCTGTGGGCAGAGTCTTCTGGGTGGGCCTCTCAAAATCAGTTCTGTTCTTACGTCCATATTCTGCACATCTCTATATGCCATAAGGAGTCCTACTGCCTGAAGTGGCTGCCTTCCTCATCGGCTGTCTTACCCCATCTGTCTGTCCTCAATGTGTCCCTCTGTTGCTGCCCCATTCTGGTCCAGTCTCTCTGAAGATGTAGTCACTGGGTGGGAGGAGAACAGATCTGCAGATCTGCACATCTCCCAGGGACCTGGGTTTTCCTCTATTCTGATTCCAATTCTTCCACTGACAAACTCTTCTAGGGCTTCACTGACTGACGACCAAACTGATCTGCTGTTTTTATACACGGGGCCAAGGGCGAATCTGATTTTTCCCCAGCCAAACACAAGCTATTTTCTGGGGGTGGCAGCTGCCTTTCATCCAGCAGCTCCAACCCTATAATCCTCTGGAGCTGATTACGGACTTGCTCATACATTGTGGGATTGTAGAAAGATTCCTGCACACCTACCATTTTGTGTTCTCACCTGATAAAGGAATCAGAGGATCAAAGAGCTTTGTTTATACATTAAAACTAATCTGGTGCAACTACCCCTACACTGAATAACTAAGGAATACATTTGATCAATTACATTAATTGTCATTCCAGATTTTTTTTTCCTTCCATTTTATCTCCGTATCTGACTGTACCCACAGCTCCCAGCACAGTGCCTGACACATCGGGATAGGACTGGGCTTGTACTTCACTTTCTTTAGCTTGCATGTGTACAGACGTTACACTTTGCAGGGTGCTTTACTTATGTTATCTCGTGTGAGCCTTATAACCACCCTATTACCACCCCATTTTACAGGTGAGAAAGCCAAAGCTGAGAAAAGATACGTGTCGGATCACGCAAGCTAGGTAACTCCAAATCTAGCACTCCAGCCACTCTTCTGCCACCTAGAGAACTTTTAATGGGAGGAAAGTCCTTCTCCAAATGGAGCGAGGCATGTCCTCTGTATTGAAACAACCTTCGAGGGATGCCTAAAACAACTTTGGGGTTAAACACTTTCCCTGGGGACCAGTCTGGACCAGAGGCAAGACCTGAACCCAGGGTCTCTCAGCCTCAAGACTCTGTAGCTACCACTTCTCATGCCATTTCTTACATAGACTGACACATAACAGGTATTTTATACTTGTTTATTGCACTGAATTGTATTGACTTGAATTAAGTGCTCTCCCTAATATCTCATTGCTGGCAAGGAGCAATGGTCAATTTCTTTCTTTTTTTTAGTGAGGCAACTGGGGTTAAGTGACTTGCCCAGGGTCACACAGCTAGTAAGTGTCAAGTGTCTGAGGCCAGATTTGAACTCAGGTACTCCTGAATACAGGGCTGGTGCTTTAACCACTGCGCCATCTAGCTGCCCCCAATTTCTTTCTTTTTTAAAATAGTATTTTATTTGATTTTTTCCAATTACATGTAAAGATAGTTTTCAACATTGATTTTTGTAAGATTTTAAGTTCCAAGTATTTTTTCCCTCCCTCCTTCTCAAGATAGCCAGCAATCTGACAGAGGTTATACAGTACAATCATGTTGAACATATTTTTACAAGTAAACTTATTTTCAAGTTTAAAACAGGCAAGATTGCAAATGTCATTGAAGAAGTCTTCTGATATTCTGGGACTTAGGGCAATCGGCCCCAAACGTGGAGGAAATACCAACTCCTCTGCTTTTGGGGCGGCTAGATGGTACAGTGGATGCCAAATTTGGAGTCAGGAGGACTTGAGTTCAAATCTGGCCTCAGACATTTATTAGTTGTGTGACCTTGGGCAAGTCACTTAACCCTGTTTGCTTCAGTTTCTTCATCTGTAAAATGAGCTGGAGAAGGAGATGGCAAACCACTAGAGGATCTTTGCTAAGAAAGCCCCAAATGGGGCCATGAAGAGTCAGACATGACTGAAACAACTGAAGAAACGACAACATCTGCATACAACGGCAACATCTGGAGGATGAAGCATGAGGCAGGGGAGTACAGTGGAAAGAATATTGGCTCAGAAGAGCTGGATTTGAATCATGCCTCTCTCCCCCTCCCCCACCCCCTCAAGTGAGTCATATCAACTCCCTGAGCCTCAGTTTCTCTTTTTTTTGGTGGGGGGGGGTTGGTGAGGCAAGTGACTTGCCCAGGGTAACACAGCTAGTAAGTGTCAAGTGTCTGAGGTCAGATTTGAACTCAGATCCTCTTGAATCCAGGGCCAGTGCTTTATCCACTGCACCACCTAGCTGCCACTGGGCCTCAGATTCTTAATGCTAGCAACCAGGTGCCACAATGGATAGTCTTTGTGTGTGTGTGTGTGTGTGTGTGTGTATGTGTGTGTGTGTGTGTGTGTGAATTGGGGTTAAGTGACTTGCCCAGGGTCACACAGCTAGTAAGTGTCAATGTTCTGAGGCTGGATTTGAACTCAGGTATTCCTGACTCCAGGGCCGGTGCTTTATCTACTGCGCCACCTAGCTGCCTCCACAATGAATAGTCTTGGAGTCAGCAAGACCTGAGTTCAAATCCAGTCTCCATACATAATGTCACTTTCTCACTCAGTGAGAAAGCCTCAATTTCCTCATCTACAAAATGAGAGAGATGGACCCTAAGGTCCCTGCCAGCTCAGAATCCATGGTCCTGAGTAGTCCCGAAAGTGGGAACCAACGCGCCAAGTGTTGGGAACTTGGGCAGGCCCCACAGAGGGTCAGTGAGCTGATCTCAGAATTAAACAGGGCAACAGCTGGATTGTGGGGGATGGTATGGAAGGCAGAAGGCAGGCTCTTTTGAAAACTGGCCAAAGCAGGGGCAGCTAGCTGGCGCAGTAGATAGAGCACTGGCCCTGGATTCAGGAGGACCTGAGTTCAAATCCAACCTCAGACACTTGAAACTTACTAGCTGTGTGACTCTGGGCAACTCACTTAACCCTCATTGCCCCACAAAAAGAAAGAAAGAAAGAAAGAAAGAAAGAAAGAAAGAAAGAAAGAAAGAAAGAAAGAAAGAAAGAAAGAAAGAAAGAAAGAAAGGAAATTGGCTAAAGCAAAAATGAAGAGGGCAAGAGTTCTGAGGAACAACAAAAGCTATCTTGTACTCCAAAGCCAAATGACGAGATGACCGTGGAGTCTCAGGCCCTCGAAATGGGCCACTTGGCACAGCCTCATTTTGCTCACAAAGGAGCTGAGGCCTGCAGAGGGAAGAGACTCGTCCAAGATCATATAGCTAGCATCTAAGTAGAAGAGCTGTCAGGTTTTGAACCCAGGTCCTCAGATTCCAAAATCCACTGCTCTTGACACATCTGAGGGCTATCCAAGATTTTTAAAAATCATTGCATATGTCCATCAGCACAGACAACCACAAATCAGTGTCCCTGTTTGGTATGCTTTTATGAATGTACATGTTTTCTCTCTTGAGAGAATGTAGATGTATCTCCAGAGCACACAGTAGTCACTTAATAAATACATTTTGATTGATATTTAATAATTAGATTTCTATATCTAAGTATCAGTTAGCTCTCCCCTTAAAAAGTAAGCCCCTTGAGGGCAGGGACCTTTTGCTTTTTGTCTGTCTATTCTCAGTCTAGCACACCTGGGACATAGTAGGTACTTAATAAATGCTCTTTGTGTTAAGGTAATTGCATTAAAATAAACCCTCCAGGACACAGTGCATAATTCCTGGGGAATTTCCGCTTCTCTTCCCAGCTTCCTCCTCTGCTCTTCCTTATTCCAAATTCAATTCTGATTATTCATCTGTTCCCTGGGGGCTGATTTCCCTGGCAGCTGTTTGTGGTAGGACTCTGGGACCCATCCAAGAGGTTTCTGACTTTCTTGCTCGCTGATGGGGAGGAGCTGTTTAGATGGAGGTGGATTTCTCATCTACCCAACACTGTAGGAGTGAGTGCCTGTAACGACATTGCGGACCACATGATCTGCTTGCTCAGTCTTACAAGTACATCCCCCAACTTCACTAGCCCACACAATTCTCCCCTTCCTAGAACAAATAGAACAAAGGAAGCCGATATTCCTTTTTTGGAGGATGTCAGCAGCCTCTTAGGACAGTGCCTTTCCCCCCTCTTCTCCATTCTAGGTGTTGCGAGGGACAGGCTAGAATAATTTGAATAAGCCTACTCAGTTTAGCCAAAGATATTCTTTGGGGCTAGAGAAATATAATCAGAGAGTTAGTGGGATGCTTTTGTTCAGCTCCCAAACAAATGCATCTGGACTGTCTTGAGGGAAGGATACCCTTTTGGGGCATGTGAGGGAGAAAGGATATTGAAATTTGGAGTCAACATGTCTGACTCTGGGTAGTCAACAGGAATCTGTTGCCTATAGAGAGTGGCAGATTTCTGCTCCCTGACAAATATTTGTGGGTCCTGGGTACGTAGGTGTTGTTACAAAGGGTAATAGCCATATGGAGAGGTGGTCCCTAGCCTGCTACTGCATCATAAAACCATAATGCAGGGAGATATCTTTGACTTCCAAAGTGTCATGGGGCACAGAGCACCCCAGAATTTCTCTGGGGCACACCAAGGAATCTTCTCCTTGAGAAACTAAACCAGAGGACAGATAAAGCCTAGAGAGATAAGCTGAACCAAATCGGACTGAGCTAGTTTGGGATTCCTACCCTTCATTTTGGTCTCCCTTACCCTGGGGAGATAAATTTGGGTGTGGCTTCGGCCTTTGTGTTCTGAAGAGGGATCCATAGCCACCCCTCACCCAATTCCTTTAGTCACTACCAGTGGGGGATGGTCCTCCACTGCTCACCCAATTCCCCCAGCTACCACCAGTGGGGGATGGTCCTCCCTCACTAAAGGAACTTTCCACAGGAAGATGGTCCACCCCCATCAGTCCTCTATAAAAGTACCTTCCAGTCTCCTGTTCGAGGAGATTTGGTACCTCTGAGCCATGTGCTTTATGCCAAATCTCCCCATGAAAAGTCTAAGGATTTCTTTCATGGTTTCCCTCCCCCCACCCTTCCCTTCCCTTGCTCCTAAATAAACTATCACCTTATTCTAACTATGTTTTGTGTGCAAGAGGGTGTAATTCTTTAAAGAGGAATTCCCAAGAATCCCAACCTGTACCCCATTTCCCACCATATCAAAAGGATTCTCTATTCTGAAGACATTCTCCAATGCAATGGACAAAGTTCATGAGCCCCCACTGGAGGCCTTCCCATTATTGGCTTCCACCAGTAGATTTAATTAGCTCTTTGAAAAGGCATTTATTTAAATGGTGTAACAAGAACAGTAGTTATAAAATATCTCCCTTCCCCCCAACCCCCTACTCAACAACAACAGACCAGACCTGAAGAGCAATGCCTGTTTAGCAAAGTGGCTTTCTGGGAGCCCCTTGGCTGTGACCTGAAGGCCTGGCAATTGGTGCCACTCTCTGTCATTTACTTGCTTTTACCCAGTTTGCCCTAAGTTCACTGCTTTGAGGTTGTTTGACTTCTCGAGAAAAGAATTAAGCTCCCCAGTTCTCACATTCACTGCTTTCTCAGCCCCCGCCCTTCTACTACTCTGGGAACAATTCTATGTTTGTCTCCAGTCTAATATTGCCCTCATCCAAAGAGGGAAATAAAGAAAGTACCTGACCGTGGGCAAGTAAGTCACTTCACCTGTTTGCCTCGGTTTCTTCATCTCTAAAATGTCATGAGGATCAAATGAGATAATAATGACAAAGTCCTTAGCAAAATTCCTGGCTTGTAGTAGCTCTTCCACAATATATAACATGAATCAGGGATGGAACAGGTTGTTTATGGCCACAAAACAAAAAGAGAATGCTAGGTAACAGAGGATCATGGAAGGGTAAGAAAACAATCCAACACCTCTTCATTGCGGGGAGGAGGGGAAGTTTCTTTGCAATGCAGCTAATTAGCAACTTTATGTATTACCTCCATTACGAAGGGTGTGATCAAACACTAATCTGGGACTTCCAGTGGCCATGTTTTCTCTCCAGGGACAGCTCTCACCCACCTTGCCAGTCTCCTATTGGTGCAGCATCTTCATCCCCTCTGGTGGTTGGGGGCTGCCTTTGTCTTCTTCTTCTTCTTTTTTTTTTGGGGGGGGGGGTGAGGCAATTGGGGTTAAGTGACTTGCCCAGGGTCACATAGCTAGTAAGTGTTAAGTGTCTGAGGCTGGATTTGAACTCAGGTCCTCCTGACTCCAGGGCCAGTGCTCTATCCACTGCACCACCTAGCTGCCCCTGCCTTTGTCTTCTAAGACTGCTGTTGTGAGCTTGGTTGCTGGTGGTGGGTTTTTTTTTTCTTTTTTTTCAGAGCAATGGGGGTTAAGTGACTTGCCCAGGGTCACACAGCTAGTAAGTGTCAAGTGTCTGAGGCTGGATTTGAACTCAGGTCCTCCTGACTCCAGGGCCAGTGCTCTATCCACTGTGCAACCTAGCTGCCCCTGCCTTTGTCTTCCAAGACTGCTGTTGTGAGCTTGGTTGCTGGTGCATGACTTTATCATGAAATTTTCCTTCCTTCCTTTCATGAACTTGCATACAAAGTGAGGTGATGTTGGCTCACTGGGAGATGCGAGGTGATTTCCCTAGATTTCCTGGGTGGCAGTTCCGAGGCAGGGAAGTGGGGAATGCCCTGGTGTGGATCTGGGCCCTTTCTATTGTGAAAGCTACGAGATCACAGAATTATATCATGTTGGGAGGGTCCCCAAAGGCCGTCATATTCCATGACCTTGTGTCACAGATGATGAATCCTAACTTCAGAGAAGTTGTGACTTCCCAAGGTGACCTGGGGAGTAGGGTCATCAGGGCTGGGTTGAAAAGGCAGGTCTTGTGACTCAAGCCAGTTTGACTCCCAGAGTACTGTGCTCTCAGCCTCAGAAGGGCTGCTTGAAAGTCCACACCCATCCCATCTTGAGCCTTTTTGTGCCGAGGTCAGAGGATGTGTCTCAATGACCCTCATTTCAGAGCTGGACCTGGCACTCTCCAACCAGAGATGGTCAGGTAAGGATCTTGGGCAACATGGGGATGTGGAATGGTTGTTTCATGGAGCCAGGGAGGCCAAAGCCAAACTCCTCTGGAGTGGGGGCTCTGAGCAAGGAGCTGGCACCCGGGATTCTTGGGGGAGAGGGTTGGTTGGCAGCCTTGCTTCCTCAAGGCCAGGCTTGTGGGCAGGGTGGTAGTCTGCACGGAGCCTGCTTCCCATCCCCTGAGCCTTCAGGTAGCCCTGGAAGAGAGCGAGGAGACTGGACTTGGGACCCTGGAGACTCAGAGAAAGGCCCCTTAGGGACCCCTCCAGTGGCCCATTTTATACAAGACATA
Source organism: Dromiciops gliroides (assembly GCF_019393635.1). NCBI lineage: Eukaryota > Metazoa > Chordata > Mammalia > Microbiotheria > Microbiotheriidae > Dromiciops > Dromiciops gliroides. The sequence continues at coordinate 483,059,275 of NC_057864.1, read as the reverse complement.
ACTGAAGCCCCGGCAGCTCAAGTCACTTGCCCAAGGTAATAAGCGGCAGAGAAGAGGTTTCCTGGCATCAGAGACATAGAACTGGAGGAGAAGCCAGAGTTGTTCAGGTCCAGCCTTGTCCCTTTATGGATGAGAGATGTGGGCATAGAGAAGAGTCAGGTGAGGAGCCTGTGGTCACACAGCTAGGGTCTGAGCCAGCTTTCCAACTCCTTCTCCAGATGCAGTGACTTGGAACCCAGGCGGGGAGTAAGGAGAGCTTTGGCGGTGTGGCCGGGCCAGACCCCAAGACTCCCAAGGCCCTGTGCTAGTGACCAGTACACAGAGCCTGTCCACCTGCAGCAAAGCTGAGCGGTTTTTCCTTCTGGTCACCAACCAAATGCTGCATTGGTTCTCTCCATTCAGGCCAGTTTCTGCAGAGGTTGGTTACAGGGATTGAGCAAAAGCTTTTTCTTTGAATGATTAAAATTTACAGCAATTGGGCTGGGGGGGGGGGGTAAACAGTGAATTCTCCTCCACCTTTACTGACTCCTTTCCCTGGGGTGAAGGTGGGAGTGAGAGGCTGAGGCCTGGTCCAGAGAAGGATCCTTCTGTTGGAAGAGGAAGGACTTGGGGCCCCCTAGCTTCGAGTCTTTGGTGCCTTGGGGGGCTGGGAGGGTCTGCAGTCTTCACATCCTGTTTAAATTTGGCATTAGTCACATTTCTTAACGAGGGTGGTGACCCCTCTGCACACACACACTCACACGTCTCTGACAATCAGTTTTTAACTCTTGGCCGCAATCTTGAGACCATGCCTTTTTTCCCGTTGGAGTTCAGGCAGTGGGATTTCTGTAATGATGTCTCTGAGCCTACTGTCCACAGTGGAAGAAAGGCAGCCAGGCATGCAGGACAGCTCACACTTGAAGGCTGAGGAGATGGGAGCCTGGAGAGGGACAAAGAGAGACTGAGGGAAGAGGGGGGAAAAAACACAGTCATGTACTCTCTGTGTGTGTGTGTGTGTGTGTGTGTGTGTGTGTGTGTGTGTGTGTGTGTGTGACAGAGACAGACACAGAGAAAGACAGAGAGAAAGAGGGAGAGAGAAAAAAGAGGAAGAGAGAGAGGGAGAGAGAGAAAAAGATGAGAAAGACAGGCAGAGGGAGAGAAAAGAGAAAGACAAAGACAGAAAGAGAGAGAGGGAAAAAGAAAAAAGGTGGAGAAAGAAAGACAGAAAGAGAGGGGAGAGAGAACGATAGGGAGGGGGAGAGAAGGAGGGAGGGAGAGAGAAAGACAGAGACAGAGAAGGAGGGAGAGAGAAAAGGAGAGGAAGGAAAAGAGGGGGAAAGAAAGAAAAAGAGAAAAGGAGGGAGGGAAAGAGGGAGAAAGACAGAGAAAGAGGGAGAGAGAAAAAGAGAAGGGGAGAGAGGAATAGATGAGAAAGACAGAGGGAGAGAAAGAGAGAAAGACAAAGACAGAGAGATAGAGAGGGAGAAAGAAAAAAGATGGAGAAAGACAGAAAGAGAGGGGGAGAAAGAAAAAGAAAGAAAGGGAGGGGAGAGAGGAGGGGAGAGAGAAAGACAGAGAGACAGAGAAGAACAGAGAAAGGAGAGAGAGAAAAAGAGAGGGAGAAAGAGAAGGAGGAGAGAGAGAGAGAGAGAGAGAGAGAGAGAGAGAGAGAGAGAGAGAGAGAGAGAGAGAGAGAGAGAGAAAGAGAGAAACATGTATGGGTCCCAGGCAGGCCACAGCTGCCCCCTCCCCACCCCCACCGGGCTCTGTCTGAGAAGGTTTCTGCATCCTTCCACCGGCCTGGGCTGGGTGGTGGTCCCACCCTGCCCACATCCCAGGCCCCACTGCGGCAAGCACACAGGCAGGCGGTTGGAGGAGCCCCTGCATTCCTGTCAGAGTAGGGTCCTTTAATCAAGGCTTGGAGATCCTTCCTGCAGCCGCCCGGGGGGCACTGTAACTCTAAACACATTAGTGTGTGAGATTGAAAGGTAACACATTCTCAGGCAAGGCTCAGAACAATGGGGCCCGGATCTGGGCTTCATTTGTGGAAACTGTGCGGTGGGAATTTCTCTAATCAAATAAAAGGGAAATGAAAAACTCTATCTCTCAGAAACTTTAATGCTCTTAATTGCATTAATTTGAAAAACACACAAGGTCTTTCTGAGTGGGAAGCCAGGGGCATTTTGGAGGGAGTGGCCATGGGGGGAAGGGCTCGATGCTTGGCAGATAAGGGTGCCCAGGGAGCCCAGGGAGCAGCTGGGGGGGTGGTCACAGAGGGAGCTGGAGGAGAGGGAAGGAGGGCCTTGGAGAGACTAACCTGGGGATGCTCTGGTGCTCAGAGGTCTTAAAGAGAGACCAGGTTGGGGGAAGGAAGTGGCCCAGACTCAGGCCACCTGATTCACTCAGACACTTGCCTCCTCTGCAATGCTCCAGGGATGGATCTGACCATTGGGCACTTAGCCATCATTACATGGCTAGTGGTGCAAGCACTATGTTATGATTCGACACATAGAGGCCTCAACTTGGAATGAGGAAGACCTGAATTTGAATCCTGCCCCAGACATTTACTTGCTCTGTGATCTGGGGCAAATCCCTTCACATTTCTAGGTTCCTCATCCTAACCCACAGTCCAGAGGCCTGGACTCAATGACCTCAAAGACTTCTGTCGCTGCTTGCCCAGTGATGTTATGATCTGTGTCTCTGCTGTCAAGCCCAGAGTTCACGGCCTCTATTGGTACAGAAACAGGAAGAAAGCAAGCTGGAAATGAGAGCCTGTGAGGGCAGCCCCAGCCACGTGGGATGGAGTCTTCCCCGGATGCCCCAATGCAGTAGACCACATAGGACAGGAGGGGGCAAGGCTGACTAGAAGGAGGGAAGCCATGGCCCAGGATGCTCTGGAGAAGGCAGGATGTGAACAAATCAGGAGGGTCCGAGGGTGCCCAGCAGACAGACAGATGTTGTCAGAGGGCAGCAGATGGGACTTTTGAAGAATTCACAGAAGAGCCGGCGAGCCCTTGATGTCTGAATGGGACCAGGCCAGTGAGGTCTCCCTTCCACAGAGGTGGAAATTCTAGGCAACTCGGCTTGATTACAGGGCCCAAAACGCACATCAACAAATCATCACCTGAGAGATGGGCAAAAGCTTCAGGGGGTACAGGCGTGCCCTAACTTAAGAAACCCAATCTCAATTAGGAGATACAAGTGGAGGGCCCCTTCTTCTCATTAAGCAAGAATTTATTCCTCTGGGAAACCTTCACTGTAGGATTCTTTCCAAAGACCAGCTTCTCCAGACTATTCAGAAGAGACATGCAGATCATACAAATTCATGCTGCCCACTCCCTCGTTGTGGGAAGTGAGGGATACTCAGCACAGACTTTGGGATGGCTGGCTGGGGTCAATAGGCCACAGGCCTAGAGCTGGGAGAGGGTGGTGTCAGAGGCCAGTTAGGCCAAGTCCTCTCATTTACAGAAGAGCAAACTGAGGCCCAGGGAGGCTAAGTAATGAGCCTATGGGATTCACATTTCTACAGTGGGTAAAGGTTTGCCAAGGGGTTTCCATGGACCAACTCTGCAAGATGACAGGCAGTAGCTGGCTTGGAGTCTGCACCTGTGGTTCCATCCATTTGAGGCAGAGCCCTCCCTCAAGGAAGCTCCCTCTGTTTTGGCCAGGGTTACACAGCCAGGCTGTCCTAGAGGCAGGACTCGAATGCAGGTCCTCCAGACTCCAAGGACAACCCTCTAACCATGACAGCCATTGCCTTTCTAGGAGCAGTTTTCTTTTGAACCAGGCCAGTGATTCCACAGGTGCAGGGAACTCCTTGATGAGGAAATCCCTTCCACCAAGGCAGATCAGCACCTGCTCTGGAACTTAGAGTCCTAGGGAATCATCCAGAGGCACCAGGAGATGAAGTGACTTGTCTAAGGTCACATGGCCAGGAGGCATCAGAGCATCATAGAATCATAATTGTACAGCTGGAAGGGACCTTAGTATGCATGGGCCCAACCCCTTCAGAGAAAACAGGCTCAGAGAAACTAGTGATTTGTCCTGGGGCACACAGCTAGTTAGACAGAAGATAGCTAGATGGATAGATGGCTGATGGACAGATAAATAGATGATAGATAGATGGATAGGTAGACTGGTGAATAGATGGATGATAAAGAGATGAATAGATTGATGGATAGATAGATGGATGGTAAGTGAGTGGATAGATGAGAGACACAGAGAGACAGAGAGAGAGAGATAGAGAGGGAGAGACAGAGAGAGAGAGAGAGAGAAAGAGAAAGGACAAATACAAATACAAGAGCAAAAGAGGCCATCTAGGTGTCATAGTGGATAAAGCACCAGCCTTGGATTCAGAAGAACCTGAGTTCAAATCCAGCCTCAGACACTTGATACTTACTAGCTGTGTAAACCTGGAAAACAAAAACAAAAAAACCCCAAACAAACAAATCCAAGAGCAAAAATGCCAGTCTCTCCTCTCAGGGTTCTGATCTTCTAGTAGGGAAGACAACACAGTGAAGGGAGCTGAGCAGCTGAGGGAGAAGGGCCAGGAGGGGAGAGGGGATGATCGAGAGGCAGTCCAAGGAATTGTGGGTAGGTTAGGGTTAGAGGAGAGCATGGCCCTGTGGGCCCTTCCTCAGATGGAAAGCTAACAAGTCTCAGGGTCAGAATCTAACCTACATGTCTCCTGACTTCAAGTCCTTACCTCTTTCCACCATGCCACTCTATGTCCCTTGATTATTCGCTTTTGGGGGGGGCCGGGCAGTTGGGGTTAAGTGACTTGCCCAGGGTCACACAGCTAGTAAGTGTCAAGTGTCTGAGGCCGGATTTGAACTCAGGTCCTCCTGAATCCAGGGCCGGTGCTCTATCCACTGCGCCACCTAGCTGCCCCTGATTATTCACTTTTGATAGATGGAGAAACTGAGATCTAGTGATGTGAAATCTCTCACCCCAGGCCACCCAGCTTCCAAGCAGAGGAGGTAGTACTCCTGAACTGAATCCACATTTTTGGACTCCTTACCCATTTTTTTTTAAGTTGGGGGCTAAGTAGGAGATGTCCAGGGGTCAAGAGCCATCTCTGGGCCTCCGGGGACTGGAGACAAAAGGCAGAAGCAGAAGGTTGGGAGCACCAGATTTGCTTCCCTTCCATCCCTGATTCAGAGATGCCACCGTGGGAGGCAAGTGTTGGGCTTTGGTGGGACCCACTAATGGGAACCTGGGATGTATTTACAGGCGCTTGGCATGCAAGAGGCAGGGGAGACTTGGCCACCAAGCTGAGAATTCGTGAAGCTCTCCTTCAAGTTAGCCGCCTACTTTCCTTTTCCACATGTGAAGAGGGTGTGGAACCTTGGAGACAGTCCGGAGACGAGCAACTCAAATGATTAAAGGATTTGAAAATAGGACTTCTGAAGCAAGGCAAGGAGCAGACACTTATGCCTTGGGGTTGCCTCTCCCACTCCCCTTTGCATCCCTCAGCTCTCCAGCCCCGTTCCCACATAACAAGGGCTCTCTGGAAGGGGGGAAGGAGGGATCAAGGGTGTTGACAGGTAAGAGACATGGGGTCCTGGTAATGGGGCTGGTGCTCGGGACTGGGGACTTCACCTACAGACACAAACTGCCTCAGGGTAGCCTAATTTGTTAGTTGCTAAAGTGATCTTCCTTAAAGTGGACCCCCACCCTTCCCCCCTTAAACTCCAATGGCTCCCAATCACAGCGTTCAAAGACCTTCACCGCCAGGGCCCTTCCCATCTTTCCAGTTTTTTCCATCTTACTCTCCAGCATGAACCCTATGATCTAGTGACACTGGCCTCCTAGCTGTTCCTCATACAAGACCCTCCACCTCCCAACTCCAGACATTTGCACTTGGCAGTCCCCCCTGCTTGGAACTCCCCCTAGACCTTGGCATAGCCAATTTCAGGTTTAGAAGAAAAAAAGAGATAAAGAGAAAGGCTCTTGGGGCAGCTAGGTGGTGCAGTGGATAGAGCACCGGCCCTGGATTCAGAAGGACCTAGGTTCAAATCCAGCCTCAGACACTTAACACTTACTAGCTGTGTGACCCTGGGCAAGTCAACCCCAATTGCCTCACCAAAAAAAAAAAAAAAGAGAGAAAGGCTCTTGTGTCCCAAGACTCTAAAAGTTTAGTTGGCTCACTGGGGTGGAGGCTCTAAACAAAATCCTGATTGTGGAGCAAGACATGGGTTTTTTTGATGAAGAAAACAAAAGCTCTGTCTAAAAAGATGTTATGGCCACACAGGGAGCTCATCAGCGAGGTCAGGCTTTCAGAGAATGTGTCCAAGGAACACAGCAAGGGCAGAGCCTGAAGATAAATGCAAGAGAAGTTTGGTCATGTTGATGGAATATTATTGTGCTATAAGAAATAACAAGCAGGATGACTTCAGAAAGGCCTGGAAAGACATGTATGAACTGATGTATTATGAAGTGAGCAGAACCAAGAGGACACTGTGCACAGTGACAGCAATATTGTTCAATGAAGAATTGTAAATGACTTGACTATTCTCAACAATACAATGATCCAAGACAATCCCAAAGGACTATTGATGAAACATACTATTCACCTCCAGAGAAAGAACTGATATTGATAGAGCAGACTAAAGAACACCATTTTTCACTTTGTTTCATTTTTTTCCCTTTTAATCAAGTTTTCTTGTATAAAATGGCAAATCTGGTCATGTTTTACATAAAAAAGAGAAGCTTAGTTGAACCATAATAGCAAAAGGAAAGTGTGAACCCCAGATTGGAGCCAGGAGCCTGACTCTCCTGTGGGGTTCCTAGTTTTACCCACTTACTGGGCTAATCCATGACTGGTTAAGCCCTAGAACTAATTCAAAATGCTGGTGGGAAGGAGGGCAAGGGATGGGATAGAGAGGTTGGCTTCAATGAAGGTCCAGCTCCTCCTCAGAGACAGAAGTAAAGGAAGAAATGGAGGAGGATGGGGTGACACAAGGAGCAAAGAAGAAGTAACTGGAGGCAAATAGTCCATGTCTTAGCAGAGCATTTGAAGGAACTAGGCAGAAGAGAAGCCTTAGGATGACAGGGCAATCACCTCTAAGTATCTGAAGCTATCCTTTGGGAGAGCCAGAGGAGGTCTGTTTGAGCCTGGGAGGGGCAAACCAGGAGCCATGACACAAAGTTGCAAAGAAGGGAATTTGGACTTGAAGTCAGGAAAACCTTAGTGACAACGAGAGTCATGGGCAGCCTTGGAGGCAACGAATTATCCTTCTGTGGATGTCTTCAGGCAAAGGCTGAATGCCCGCTGGCTGGTTGTCATGGATGGGATGCTTAGTCAGGTGAAGGGTGGACTTGGAGGCCTTGAAGGTCTCTTCTAGCTGAGGTTCTGGGATTTTGGGGGACAGAGGATCATGGGGCTCAGTCCTTTCTGGGTTAAGCCTTCTTTTCTATTTAGACTGGCACCAGATCCTTGGTCTTGGGACTGAAGGGCAGGCTTTTCTGGGTCCTTCCTTGAGCTGGGATTCCACCCCTGCTTTGGATACAAAAGACCCCTTCCAGATTGAAACCCCCCAGCTCTGTTGCTGTCCACCTAAGTGACTGGTCTCTAGCTCTTCCCTTGTTGGCTGGGCTGACCAGACAGAGCTGTGCCTATCCTGATACTCTTGGATCTAGCTGCTTCACTGTTCTCAGCAAACTGCCCCCTGATCCTGGCCCCTCCCTTCCCCTCCCCTCCCCCTAGAATGATTTGTCAGGTTTGGCTCCTAATTAGAAATATTCTTAGTAGCCGGTACACATGATGAGAGTGTTCTCTCCCTGTGCCCTTCCCCCATCTTTATGGGCAGGGGGACTCTCATCACCAAGCTAAACCCAGCATCACTGAGGGCTTGCATGGAATGCCAAGGATAACCAAAAGACATGTTAAGTTATTGTTGCTAGAGGAAGAACAAGGAAGAGACAAGCCTACTGCTTGAGGTGGATGGGATATTGATAATAGAAGATGGAGGGAAGGAAGAACTACTCAACTCTTATTTTCCTTCTGCTTTCTCTACCAAAGAAATTGATGTTCAGGAAGGGAAAGGAAGACCTTGAATGGGGAGCAAGGATCTGCTACTCAAGTGAGTTACTTCCAATGAGTTCCAGGGACCAGATCCCAATGATTAATCATGATTACAACTGCTACTTTTTAAATATAGTTGAAGCCCATATAGACTCCAGGGGTCCTTATTCCACTACCTCTGAATAGTCTGTTTCAGAGTTCTAGGGGTAGTCCTGAGTGGGGTCATTCTAATGCTATCAGCTCAAGCCCTACCGGGGGTATTCCCCCAATATCAACCCCTCAGTGTCAGTTAACATCCCTTCAATAGCCTTAGTACCATTTATTATCAATCCACTATCTATTAACCTGTTGCTATTATAATTAATGACCAATTAATATCAATTAACCTTTACGAAAGGATTCATCTTGATAAGATATGGGAAGAAGCAAAGCACAGAAACATTCTAAGAACTGGGGCACACCTTCTCCTCTGCCATCTTGTTCCCGGGGAGGGTGTTTCATTATTCATCTTTGTATTCCCAGCACCTAGCACAGTGTCTTGGCACACAGTAGGCACTTAATAAATGCTTGTTGAATGAATCAGAATGTAAGCTCTTTGAGGGCAAGGAATGTGCCACTTTTGTCTTTGTCTCTCCAGCACCTAACCCAGGGCCTTGGCCCATAGTAGGTGCTTCCTGACCCCCTGACTGCTTTGTCTGCTGCGTCTGCTGCGTCTGCTGCATCTTGAGGGTATGTGGGTACGATGGGTAGGACTGATCCATTTCCCAGACTTCAAGGCTCCTCTCTGAGAGGTTCAGATAGGGACACCAGCTTAGCCTCTCTGGGCTCCTGCAGCGGGAGTGGGGAGAGGCCTGTCAGCAGCCCCACCCTGCCCCAGCCTTTGTGGGCGCCTTCCCTGCTGCAGCAATGAGGCCTGAGCCCTCCTGCCTCCTGCACTCAAGCTGCCCTTCACGCCTGCCCCCTGGAATTCCAGCAACCTTTGTCCCTTTGGTCGGCTCCCCCAAACTCCACGGCCTTGTTGGCAGGATTTAATAAAACTAAAAAGGAAAACAAACCGGGAAGCAGGAGCAACTGGAGCCTCCCAGGGGTGGTGTGTGTGTGTCTGTGTGCATGAGCTGCAGGGAAAGCACCTGGAACCAGCCCTGCCTCCCCAGGGCCCTGGGGCCCGGGCAGGGAATCAATCACTCATGTCACAGGCCCGGTGGTGAGGCCAGTTCTGGGCTCCCTGCTGGGAGAGATCCTGAGATGCAGAGGACCCAGCCTCTGCCCTCCAGGAAATGAGGGGCGAACCAGGAACACAAGACTCACCCACCGGAAAAGCTGATGGACAGGATGGTGGAGGGGAGTTGGCCCAGATGCCAGCGCCTCGACTTGGGGGAGCGGATCCTTCTTGCCCCTAGACACGAGCTTGTTTGGGGAAATATTCCATATGAGTAGTTTCCTCTGTAATCTCATGTATTTTGTTTTGTGTGTGTAAAAACACGACCCCAAGGAAGGGGCCCAGGCTTCACCAAGGTTCTGTCTTTTAGAGGGACCTGAGACTCAAAAAGGGATAGAGAACCCCAGCTCTAGGCTCACGCCAGACATGGCCTGTCTTCCCAACTAGATGGGGAAGGCCTCCGTTTGAGGCTCCTTTGCATCCAAAGAATCTCGGAGTTAGAAGAGAGTTCAAAGGCCAAGTTGTCCAACCCATCCCTGAACGAGAATCTTATCTACAAGTTGTCATCTGGGCTCCCAGATGACCTCTGTAGCCTTGATCCTCCAACTCTTAGGCCTTCCCTTCCCAGCTGTCTGGTACTTAACCAAGCCATCCCCCCATTGCTAGTGTCACCTCTTCCTGACTAGGGACTTTATTAGTTTTCATTTGTTTTGAATATACACATACATGTACAGTATATGTACATGTACATATATCATGCATGAATGTGTGTGTATATATACATACTCCATTATGGAAAATAAACTAATGTGTATGCATGTGTGTATGTATATGAATTTGTATGCATATATTTGTATGTATGCACAATGTATACATAGATGTGTGTATCTATACAAACACACATGCATGCACAAACACATACATTCATACTCACATACATACACATTTACAGATATACACACCTGCATACACACAATGCATGTATGCTATGGGGGGCTCCTGGTGAAATTCCGTCTACACATGCACACACCCCAACATATAGACACATATACACGCACACATGCATGCACACACATATATATAAGTTCTTTCTCCAGACAGAGTGTAAGCTGCTTGAGGGCAGGAATTGCTTCACTTTTGTCTTGGTGTCCCCAGCTGGCCACAGGATCCAGTATACAGTATGGTGCCTGATCAGTGATTCCATATTTTCCAAGGACTTATTCTATTCTGGGCACTGCACTAAGTGCTGGCGCTACCCAGAAAGGTAAAAACAGGGCTGTGGTTTGATCGATGGTCTTCCCGAGGCAGCCCATGATGGGCAGCTCTAATATGAGGACCACTCTGATCATCAGGACATCTTTCTTCCCTTCTTGCACACAGTGGCCTTCCCAGCACCTGAAGTGGCTTTCAGGTCCCCTCCCCCTCCCCAGCTCGGTTCTTCTGAGGCATCCTCATAACAAATAGTCTGCTGGCCTCTTTTTGTCTTCTTTGGGTACTACTGAGCTGAGCTGGTGGAGGCACAATAACTATGTTTTGATTTGACTTTGGGTGAAATGGGACTGACTCCACTTGTAAATGTTAACTCACCGGCCCGCCACCACCGCCACCCTCCGTCTGGCATCACCCGCCAGCAGCGGATTCTCCTCCTTCCCCCTCCCATCCAACCTTCGCTTTCTCTCACGGATGATTAAATTTGCACCAGGTCTCATTCCCCAGTGGGGCCACTGGATACCGAGGAGATCATGGATCCATTCCAAGCCTTGTTCCCATCTCTGTGTGGATCGGCTGCCAGGATCCAGCTGGAGTCACGGACCTTGATGGAACAAATAAGGCTGAATCTCATTCTGGCCCTTTCTTGGTCTTCTTTTGTCCAAAAGGAAGTTTCTAGAAAAAAGAGGGGGATGAGGAAGTCGCAACTGGGCACAGGGAGCCAGCCATTGCCTGGGGTCTGCCCTGACTCCAGGAATCCCTTCTCCATGTCATTCTGCCAGAACATGGAGAACAGAGCCAGGAGCCACAGTGGGTGGATGTGACAGAGGCCAACTGAGGCTTGAGATCAGAAAAGTCTTCCTAACAATGAGAGTTGGACAAACCTGCAATGGGTTGCCTGCAGGGAGATGACTTGGGGTGTGTGTGTGTGTGTGTGTGTGTGTGTGTGTATGTACATTTTTCTGTTTGCATCCCTCTTGCTATGGGGAGCTCTTGGTAAAGAAATTCCCTCTACACATGCAGACTGGCACCTCCTCTGCCATGTCTTAGGGTTGTTCAGGGGACTGAGAGTGTCCTTCAGATACTATATTAGAAGCAGGACTTGAACCCAGGACATCCTGGCTTCAAGGTTGGCTAACCACTAGGCAATGCTTCTTTCTGTGCACTGCAAACAATAAGTACCAAATAAATAAATTTCCATCCATCTACTCATCCATCCATCTCCATCCATCCATCCACCTACCCTTCCATCCATCTAGTCGGCCATCCAGCCATCCAGCCAGCCATTTATTTGTTCATATGAATAAATGAAGAGGTTTGAACTCAGTGGTCTCGGAGTTTGCTTCTGACTCTGAACCCCATGATTCCTTGCATACACTCATCCCATTTCCTCATGGGGCTTGGTCTCTTTTAACCTCCCTGGAAGAAGTGCCAGAGAAGGGGAGGGAACCCTATTCTCTGCCTGCCACGGGCCCTCCCCATTGCTGCTAGTGCCCCAATCCTGGGATGGCCGGATCGCTTGTTGACCAAAGCTGCTGAGCTGTGCTTCTGACTCTGCTAGATCTGGAATTCATCACCCTGGGAGACCCCTGGCTGTTTCCCACCAACCTTGGCCCCTTTGGGAGCCATTTCTCTGCTAGAGACTTAGTGATATGTGTTGGGAAAGAACTGAGGATTCTCCAGTTGGAGAATCAGGGCTCATATACCAGCTCTGCTACTTACCAAATGGGTGACTCAGGGCAAGCCACATCATCTGTCTAGGCCTCAGTTTCCCTTTTCGTAAAACAAGTGATCAGAAGAACTGGGGTCGAATCCCAGCTTCACTACTTACTACCTGTATGACCTTGGACAAGTCATCCCACCCCTTGGAGCTTAATGACCAAATCTATACAACAAAGGGTTGAAGTAGGAATCAGAGCATCTGTTTTTGAATGCTAGCCTTCCCACACTGTGGCTTTGTCACCTGGGCAAGTCAATTCACTTCTGAGTCCCAGTTGCCTGAACTGGCCAAGAATGGAGCTGGTCTCAATGGTGGCTGGAGTCCTTTCCAGCTCTGTCCAGGATCGGATTCTCATGATGAGCAGCCTCGTGTCCCCCAGGGGAAGGGAGGGCAGCACGGAAGAGACCCATCCGTGTCCAACCCCTCCCAACCCAGACTGGGGCACATGGTAGACCCAGAGTAAGCATTTGGTGACTGAGTGAGCCAATCAATGGGATGATCATCTTTTGGCTTTTCTCTCTTGGGGCAGTGCCTGGCACGGTGCTTAACAAGTGCATATCGATTGGCTGCTGGGATGCTGAAGCCCCTCAGAGATACCCCCCACCTTTCCCAGGACCATTGATTACTCAAGATTCAGTTAATTTAAGAGGAGAAGATGGAGAAAAGGAGGAGGGGTGGTGAGGCTCTCTTGGCCCAAAGTGTGTGTCCTTCCCCTTCCAAGGCCTGGCTGCCATTTTCTGGAGCTGAGCTGATGGGGATGTTGGCCTTCCAGGGATGGAGGGGGACTACACGCTCAGTTCTGGAGCGACAAGATCAGGGAGGCTTCTGCAGCTTTTTCCACTTAGAGGGAGGTGAAGGAGGGTCACAGACCCCATCCGGGCTCATCTCTCAGTCACAATCAATTCCTTTGCAACCAGAGGGAGGCTGAGTGGGGAGCTTGGTAGGGGAAGGGGGCAGGGAGAGGGGATGCCTGCAATGGACTGGGCCAGGGCAAGAGCTGAGGACAGGCTCAGTTGGTCCAGGGCTGGGGAGGGACCTTGCTTCAGGGAAGGTTCAGGCTGGGCCGGTGCTGTTTATTTGACTGGGGTGGATATTTCAAGGTCTCTGTTACAAGGGGCCTCCCTCCAGCAGTCTCTAACGAGCTGCAGCTGTCGGCTGCTCATTAGCTCCAGTGACATTTTCCTCAGGCCCTTCCTGGGGGAGTCAGCCTCCAGACCCGCCCCACTGATGGGGCGCTTTGGAAGCCCTGACATCCTGGCCCGAAGGGCAACCGGCCGGCAGCCGCCAGCTCATGATGGATGATCCTGATGCCGGGTGTGGACGAGGCCTACCCTCCAAACAAACTCTGCTTGTTCAAGGCAAAGGCCGGGCTAGCGGCTTGGGGGAAAGGCTCTGGATGCTGGGCACTGGCCCCCGGCCCCATCAAAAGGCCTGCCCTCCCTGTCTCCGTAGGGCCTCTAACCCAAAGGAAGCAAAGAAGCAGCAACTGGCAGCCATGTGGGACCCCAGCCAGAGGGGCCATACTGTCAGGGGAACAAGGATCAGGCAGCCCTGGGGACTTAGCTCCAGAAGGCCTGGGGGGAGTGGGGCAGCCTCTGGAGACATCTCCATGGAGGGAGAAAGGAGGGAGCAGCGCTAGATTTGGGCCTGCTTCTTGGCTCTGTGTTGAGGCAAGTCACTTAACCCCTCTGAGTCCTATTACTCATTAATGGTGGTGAAATGGACCTTGGAGTCAGGAAGACTGGAGTTCAAATCCTGTCCCAGTTATTATACTTATTACCTGTGACCTTGGGCAAATCACTTGCCCTGTCTGGGCCTCAGTTTTGTCCCCTGGAGAAATAATAGGGTTGGGGGCAGTGAGGTGGTGCAGTGGATAAAAGCACTGGCCCTGAATTCAGGAGGACCTGAGTTAAAATCCAACCTCAGACACTTGACACTTACTAGCTGTGTGACCTTGGGCAAGTCACTTAACACTCATTGTCCTGCCAAAAAAAGAAAAGAAAAGAAAAGAAATAATAGGGTGGGATTTCATGACCTCTGAGGCCTGTTCTGGCTCTAGGATCCAATGATACCCATGGGGCCTTGGGGTTCAAATCCCTGCTTTTCTTACTGCTCCTTGTGGGACTTTGGGAAAACTTTCTGGGCCTCAGTTTCTCTTAATGTAAAATGAAGGGCCTTAGAAAAAGCTTCTAAACAACCAGGGCTATCCTGAAGTGAAATTAGTAGCTTTGGGAGGCCCCTGATCTGCGTCACCTGAATTCTTCAGGTTGAGACTGAATGAGTATCTGTCAGGGATGCTACAGTGGGTTCAGGGAGCACTGAATCTCTCCTAATCTCCTTCTAAATTTGCAGTTCTATGGCCTCTGTTACCTTCTCTGGAAAACAAAGGTGTCAGACTGGATTGACCTCTGAACTCCCTTTCAGAGTGGGAAATAAGCTTATCTCAAAGTGTTCTTCTCATTCAGGCCAGAGCTGGGCCAGAATCCCCTCTCCCTGTCTCTGAACTCCCCCTCTTCCCTACCCCTTACAACTTTCCCCTGAGATAACGCTTGTTTCTCATCTTTTCCTTCCCTCATCATCAGCTGCTAGTGGAGAAGCGCTGGGGGGAGCTGATGGTGAGGAATCAGGGACCCCAGATCTAGAGACTGAAAGAGAAGGGCTTAAGAGGGCAACTAATAAAACACCCTTATTCTACAGATGGAGAGAGGGTTAGTGACTTAGCCAAAGTCACATAGGTAGTGACTGCTATGCAAATGCAAGTTTTTGAAACAGATGCACAGAGCTAGGCACATAGTAGGGGTCTCTAGGAAGAAAAAGAAAGAAGGTCTCATGGTCTCTGAGCTTGGGGAAGCATGACTAGCAATGTTTTCCTTGGGTACCTAGATAATCTTTCCATGCGAAAGCTCAACCAAGGGGCTTCTAAGATGGAAGAAAGCCCTGTATGTCACACAGGTTTGGTTGAACACCAAATTTTTGTTGTTGTTGTTGTTGTTTGTTTATTTGTTTGTGGAGCAATGAGGGTTAAGTGACTTGCCCAGAGTCACACAGCTAGTAAGTGTCAAATGTCTGAGGCCAGATTTGAACTCGGGTCTTCCTGAATCCAGGGCTGGTGCTTTATCCACTGCACCACCTAGCTGCCCCCGAACATCAAATTTAAACTCAAAGAGAAAAAAAAAATATTCAGGGGTTTCCAGGTAAAGGTAGCAGTGGGAAAGAATCTTCACAAGGGGGCAGTTCTCTCCCCTACCTCAGTCAGTTCTCTGTAAAGATCAAACGTGGCTGAGGCTGGTGATCTGACCTAGACACTCATTGCTTCATCATTGGGTAGCTTGTTACTTTGAGGCATGGTGAGATCCTCAAGAAGTACGTTTGTGGGACCATGAGAGTCAGAGATCACTTCACACATAGGATTGTGCATCCTTCTCTCCTGTCCACTTGTCTGTGAAGGAGCTATTCTTACAGAATCTGCCCTTTCAGTTCTGGGTGCTGGGAGCAGAATTTTTCTCTATATCCCTGGGGAAATAGAAACCTTGAGTCAGGACAATTTATCTGGCTCCCCCTGTTTAGAGTCAGAGGGAAGTGGGATGGTGGCTTAATTTGGTTGGGTTAAGAGAAGTTACAGCATAACACTTACTAGCTGTGTGACCCTGGGCAAGTCACTTAACCCCAATTGCCTCACTAAAAAAAAAAAAAAAAGAGAAGTTAGAGCTGATGGAAATTGTCTGGGTTCCAGACTAAGCTGGTTTGCCTTTTTAATGAAAGTGTTACTTGGAGACCCCTCCTCTCTTTTCCTTCTCAGTGTATTGCCTGGACCCCTTTGATAAAAGCAATCTTAGTCTTCCAAAACTCTACTTCTTTTTTTCTTTTTTTAAAAAATAATAAATATTTTTATTTATAGTTTTGAGTTCCAAATTTTATCCCTCCTTCTCTCCCTCCTCTCCTCCCTCCCTGAGGCAGTAAGCAATCAGATATGGGTTACACATGTACGATTATGTAAAACATTACCATATTAGTCATTTTGTACAAGAAAACTTGAATAAAAGAAAAAATGAAAGAAAGTGAAAAATCACATGCTTCAGTCTGTTCCATCAATATCAGTTCTTTCTTTGGAAGTAGATAGTATGCTTCATCATTAGTCCTTTGGGATTGTCTTGGATCATTGTATTGCTGAGAAGAATTAAGTCATTCACAGTTCTTCATCAAACAGTATTGCTGTCTCTGTGGACAAGGTTCTGCTCACTTCATTATATATCAGTTCATACAAATCTTTCCAGGCCTTTCTGAACTCATCCTGCTCATCATTTCTTATAGCACAATAATATTTCATCACCATCACATACCACAGCTTGTTTAGCCATTCCTCAATTGATGGGCATTCCTTTGATTTCAAAAAAAAAAAAAAGAAAAAAGAAAAGAAAAAAGAAAAAAAAAGAGCTGCTATAAATGTTTTTCTACAAATAGGTCTTTTTCTTTTTGGGGGAATGTCTTTGAAAACCTCTACTTTCTTCCTCTCTGAGGGTGCCTCTCACATACTGTCTATTATTATAGCTATTTATACACAGAACTTATCTCCCCTACTATACTGTGAGTTCTGTAAGGACACAGACTATGTTATATTTGAAAAAATAGTCTCTAGTGCCTAGCACAGTTCCCTGAACATAATAGATTTTCCAATGGTGTTTGTTGAATGAATAAATGAAGGAATGAATACTCATGGCAGCTAAGTGACTCAATGGATGGAGTGCTAGGCTTGGAGTGAGGAAAACCTGAGTTCAAATCCCAACTCAAACGTTTACTAGCTGTGTGACCCTGGACAAGTCACTTAACCTGCTTGCCTTAGTTTCCTCATCTGTAAAAATGAGGATAATAATAACACTGCCTCCCAGAGTTGTTGTGTGTTATTATTGTCCTGGATGTTCAAGGACCTTAGACAAGGATGCTCCAAGTTTCATGGCCAAGGTCTAACATCTCTCCCTTCTCCAGTTCTTTCAGTAGGACTGAGGTGATTCTAGATCAAGCGTTCCTGCCCCCACTAGCATGCAAGGCCCAGAAGCCCCCAGTGGGTCAGGAGCCTTCCCTGGGATTCCATTTGATGACTTCCATTTCTGATCCGTCCATGACTGAAATAACCTGGGAAGTTCTTGATCCCAGATGTCCCAACATCACTATCAGAGGCTGAGCCTCCAAGAGGCCCCTGGTGGGACAGGGCAACTTTCAACCCTGAGGTTAAGTAACTCAGTCAGACTCAGCCAGGGTCACAAAGTTTGCTGGCATGGGAGGGGAGATGAGAGTTCAGCCTAATTCAGCAAGTGTTTTGTAGGCTCCAGGAACTGTACTAGGAGTGAGGAACACACAGCCAAACCCAGCTCAGCACCTCCCTACAGGGTGCCCTCATTCGGTTAGGTTTTCTAAGAGCCTAGACTTAGAGTGGAAGCATTTATTAAGTGCCTCCTGTGTACCAGACAATATAGATACATCTCTAGCAATGAAACAGTCCTTGCCTTCAAGAAGCTTAGAGTTTCATGGGGGGGGGGGGATTGACATGTAGATAGATAGATATAGATATATGCAAAATAGGCACAAGACAATTTGGGGGCGGGTTCAAGGAAGGCTTTATGCAGAGAAGACGGCTGGTTCTTGAGTTGCCTAGAAGGGAATTAAGGCCAATTAGTCTACCCTCCTCCTTTTATAGATGAGGAAATTGAGGTCCACTGAGGTTAATTGACTTGCCTGAGGGCACACAAGTTCATCAGAAATGGGGAAGAGATTGGCTTGCCCAGCTTGGAGACAACAGTGGTGTCACCTCTTCTCCCTCCAACTAGTCTTGGAATCCCAGGTTGGGGGGGGGGGTCCTGCTACCTTCTCTGACACACCCCTTAGTGTCAGCGTGTCACTAGCAGGAGAGTGGCCCTTTCCCTACGGAAGCCAAGAGGAGGGAGATACCAGCACGATTTGTTAGGGAGGCTTCTGGGGGCTCAGGGAGGACAGTGGCAGGACTTTGGGTAACAACATGCAGGGACTGCTAAGGTCCTGTTGGTCAGTACTGACTAGGCTCTCCCTACCCTTTGAGCTTTGAGGGGGAGAGAAAAGAGAGAGAGTTAGGAAGTCTGCCCTGAAGCCTTTTGGACCCACTCAGAACCGAGCTGCCAAGACAAGAAAAGGACCACAGCTGCCTCTTCCTTTGCATACCCCACCCCTGCCTTCCAGCCATGAGTGACTTGTGGGAGTTCCCTCAGGGAGCCCAACCTTTGGCAGAGGAGATTGAAAGGAGGAGCCAGTGAGCAGGTTGGATCCTAAGAACTCAAAGGTGGTAACTATAGGTAGGGACTAGGAGGCTGTAGATGGCACTCAATTCACCCATCATTCTGGACCCAAATTGTGTTCCATGCCAGGAATACAAAGACAGAAGTGAAACAGTCCCTAAATTCAAGGACCTCACATTCTATCTGGGGGATGGAGAAGATAAACAATGTGTCTCTATATAGAAATGATAAATATCTATATGTGATGGAGAGGAGCAACCAGGAGGAAAGGAGAAAGATTCGTGTGCTAGCTGAGGCTTGAAGGAAACCAAGAAAGGGAGAGGCAGAAATAGGGAGGGATGGCATTCTGGGCATGGGGCCCAGCCAGGGCAAAGACAGAAAGGCAGGAGATGGAGTGTCTCATGTGAGAAGGCCAGTTTGTTCAGTCCACTTAGTGGGCAAAGGGGAGTCATCTAAAACAAGGCAGGAAAGGCTCATGGGAGCCGAGTGAGAAAGGCCAATAGGGAAGTTTGTATTAGAGGCTAGAGGTTATTGGAAGCCATGTGGGGGGTTTATTGACCAAGCAAGCAAGCATTCATTAAATGCCTACTGTATTCCAGGCATTAGGTGAGTCATGGAGGAGCTGAGGACAATAGGAGGCAGTCAGTGCCCTCCCCAAGCTTGCTTCTGCTGAGGTGAGGGCCCTCTTGGTGGGAGCCACAGGTGACCAGGTAAAGTTTCTTGTTCAAAGGTTCCTGGGTCTCGGGCCAGAAGGAACCTTTCGGGCCATCTGGTCCGAGCCAGTCATTTTACAAATGAGCAACCTGGAGGCCAGAAGAATGACATGCTCTGTCCTAAGTGAGAGCCAGCGAGGAATCCCTTCCAGAATCCTTTCCCGGGTGCTCCCCTCCCCCTGCCATGTTCTTTGGGCTTAGTATTGGTAACCTTTGTCTCACCTTTGTCATTCCCTTAGGGAAGGAGGATGACGGAAGCCACAGACCCAGAGACCGAGGACTATTGGCCTCCTGGGGCTGAGGGCTGGGGGAAGGGTTATTAAGGAGTAAACTCCCTGAGCTGGTAGTGACAGGCCTGTCAGAAGTGCTGAGGATGAGATTAGACACCCATTAAATTCCAGCTATGATTCAGCATCTCCCAAAGCCCCTGACACATGGGCAGCACAGCAAGGAATTTCATGTCAAAGGTCAAGAAGTTTGCAATATGGTGCTGAGGAAAGAGACTTGGATTTGGGGTTGGCGAACATGGGTTTGAATAGAGGCTTTGTGACTTTGGATACCGGCTGAGGCACTTCCCCCTGCTTCAGTTTCCTTATCTCTAAAAGGAAGGGTTAAAACGGATTCCCAGATGCATCCCCTGTGTCATCCCGGGCAATCCTCCGCCTACCTCAGTTTCCTTTTTTTGTTTGTTTGTTTGTTTTTTGCACAGGGCAATGGGGGTTGAGTGACTTGCCCAGGGTCACACAGCTAGTTAAGTGTTAAGTGTCTGAGGCTAGATTTGAACTCAGGTCCTCCTGAATCCAGGGCTGGTGCTTTATCCACTGCGCCACCTAGCTGCCCCCTCAGTTTCCTTTTCTAATAAAATGAGAGGATTGGACTCAGTGACCTCTAAGGTCCCTTCCACCTCCACATTTGTCCATCTGTGACTCAATGACCTGTACAGTCCCAGCTTGAAAGCTGTGGTCCTTTTATTTCTCTCAGCCTCAGCTGCCTTACCTGTAAAGTGAAGGGTTGGAGGAGGTGATCTTAAACATCCCTTTGAGCTCTACAGTTATGGTCGTGTGACTGCTGTAGGCCTCAGTTTCCCCATCTGTAAAACAAGGGGGTTAGACCAGATGTCCATTTCCACATATAGATGAATCCCAAGGCATTTGGCAAACAGCTACTTAGGCCTTCTTTGTGTGTCAGGGAAGGCCTGTTGATAAGGGGGTTCCATACTTGCTCTTGAACTTAATCATGGCCATTATCTATTCCCTAGAGGTTACTAGCTATGGCATGATTAGAGCACTGAACCTGGAGTCAGGAGGACCTGAGTTCAAATCTAGTTTCAGACACTTAGTACCTGAGGTTGTTTTTTCGGTTGTTGTTGTTTTTTGTTTGTTTTGCTGGGCAATGGGGGTTCTCCTGACTTCAGGGCCGGTGCTCTATCCACTGCGCCATCTAGCTGCCCCCACTTAGTACCTGAGTAATCCTGGGCAAGTCACTTCATCTCTGCCTGCCAACATTTCCTCATCTGTAAAATGGGGGTAGCGTTATGAGGATAAAACGAGATGTTTGTAACATGCTTCGTCAACCAACTATTCTTCCCATGTGAAGCAGTTGTGAGAGCAGTTCCTATTAATAATGAATATTTCTATTCATTCATTCAACAAACGTTAAGGACCTACTATGTCCCGGGCATTGTGGGAGGCACCAGGGATACAAAGAAAAAAAATCAGTGTCCCTGCCCCCAAGGAGCTTCCATTCTTTGGGGAGTTGGGACTCTCTAATGTAGACAGAGATAAGAAAGGACCAGAGACAGTACAATGGTGACCAAGAAGGGATCCCAGCCAAGGTGCTGTCCCAAAGCTGCTTATCTTCAGTTTTACTCTCTAGATGGGCAGGGAAACTAGTTCTTATCCATCTTACAAATGAGAAAACTGAGACCTGTAGAGAGGAAGTGACTCGCTGAAGGGAACCTGGGTAGTAACAACCGAGGTGAGATTCAAACCCACATCCCCTGACTCTAAATCCAGCGATCTCTCCACTCCACCAGAGGACTCATGACAGAAGGATCTGGGTTACTGCAACACGAGGCAGCCTTTATTTGGACAAGTGCGACTTTTGCTCCCGAGTGTTTTCATAAATAATTAAATTAAGCCAGAAGAGGACTTGTGTACTTTCCTGGAGCCTCCTGTGAAGATTAGAAGGCAACCTTGAACTGCCTCCTTTCAGGATGACGCAGGAGTCATCTCACAGACGATGGGTAAGAAAGCTCGAGGCCAGGTCTGGAACCACTTCTCCAACCTTTGCTAAGAAAAGTGGGGGGTCCCAGAAAAGAAGATGGTTTCTGTGACATAGTAGAGAGCAGAGAAGCTGGCTTTGAATCCTTCCTCTGACACTTACTAGCTGTGTGATGCTGGACAAGTCACTTTACTGCCCCGTGCCTCAGTTTCCTCTTCGGTAAAATGAGGTCATTGGGCTTGATGGCCTCTCGGGTCCCCTCTTGCTCTAGAGCTATGCTCTGGTGAAGGAGAAAAAAGGAAACAAAGCAAGGAAGGGGCCAGATGGCAACCCTATAAATGCCTACCAGGGCACAGGTTTGTGGTCCCTCTCCTGTTGTGGTGTCGTGAGTGGGAGCAGGAGTGGAAAGGGTGGTAACAAGGGTCACCCAGGCTTAGGGATGGGCAGGTGGGAACGGCAGAAGGGCAAGAGGGCAAGGGCACATTTGGGCAAAGGTGGAGGCCTGGGATTCATTAAAATGGCCAAGCATAGATCAAAGCTGTGGGGTAAGGGAAATGAAGCTAGAGTAGGGGAGACTCCCCCCCACCCCGGGAATGGAGGTCAAGGGACAGGAGGTCATGAGAGGGGTGAGGAACACAGGTAGCAGTGACAGTCATGGAGAAGTGGAATTGTGGGAGACTCTAGTTACCCCAAGTCCTGTGTCTTACCTCATTCTCCTCACCCCGTTGAACACGTCATCTTTCCAAATTGCCCCCCATCTACCAGTGTGGCGCTGTGCATCTCATCACCTCACCCCACCCTATCCCATCCCCATCCTAGGCTCCCTCAGTCCAGCCCAGCCCAGCATCCTACTGTGTCCCATCCCAGCCCTTTCCATCCAACCCTCTTGGCTCCACCCTCCAGCCCATCCCTTCCCTTCCCCCCAGCCTCTAAGATGGGATGAAAATGACATGGGGTTCTGGAGTCTAAGTACTTACTGCCCTTTGACCTTGGGCAAGTCACTTCCCTTCCCTAAACCTCAGTCTCTTGATTTGTAAAATTATGGCATCTGAGGCCCCTTCTAGGGGTAGTTCTCTGGCCTTATGTCTTCACCGTAAAGAAGGGGGTTTGTGAGCTTGCCCCTCCTCCATCCCAGTCTGCTTCTCTCTCCTTCAGTTACACTGGGGGGGTTACCCCAGCACATGGAAGCCTGGTGGGTGGGGCAAAGGGCCCTGGAGCTGTTCATGGGAGCTCTCGCACTCAGATCTGGGAATGGAGGGAAGGGCCCTTTTTCACTACTCACTGACTGGTAACAGGCTCTCAGTTTTCCTTTCAACTAAATGGGCATTTATTGAGTTCCTACTGTTTATATGCCAGACCCTGTGCTAGATGCTTAAAGACAAAACTGGTACAATCCTTTTTCTCAAGAAGCTCACATTCTACCTAGGGGAAGTTGTTTTTTGTCCTTTCTTGGGGACCATGACTTCAGAGAGATGCCATGACTTGAAGTGAATTGGATTTAAGTGAGGGAGGGCTGTGCAAGGCCACTAACTATACTACACTACACTATACTATACTATACCTACTATACCATACCATACTGTAGTAACTATACTCTACTTACTCTATTCTATTATCCTATACTATACTTCACTACACTATGCTATACATACTACAGTATACTATACTATACTATACTATACCATACCACACCATATCATACTATACTAACTCTACTCTGGGGACTATCCTCTCTCAAATCCAATTCACTGCAAGGCATGACATTGTAGAGATGTCATGGATCTCTTGACAAACAACTACAATGTGGGCATTGAGGCTTCCAAGAAAGTTAACTTGATCTTAGGTGGGATTAAGAGATTCACAGTGG